>NC_135870.1:2792594-2862594 GCF_031162955.1 Sander vitreus | reverse complement strand
CTTCCTCCCTTCCTTCCTTCCTCCCTCCCTTCCTCCCTCCCTTCCTTCCTTCCTCCCTCCCTCCCTCCCTCCCTTCCTTCCTTCCTCCCTCCCTCTCTTCCTTCCTTCCTCCCTTCCTCCCTTCCTTCCTCCCTCCCTTCCTTCCTCCCTTCCTTCCTTCCTCCCTCCCTTCCTCCCTCCCTTCCTCCCTTCCTCCCTTCCTTCCCTCCCTCCCTTCCCTTCCTTCCCTCCCTCCCTCCCTCCTTCCTTCCTCCCTTCCTTCCTCCCTCCCTTCCCTCCCTTCCTCCCTTCCTTCCTCCCTCCTTCCTTCCTCCCTTCCTTCCTCCCTTCCTCTCCCTCCCTTTCTTCCTTCCTTCCCTCCTTCCTTCCTCCCTCCCTTCCTCCCTCCCTTCCTTCCTCTCTTCCTCCCTCCCTTCCTTCCTTCCTCCCTCCCTTCCTTCCTTCCTTCCTTCCTTCCTTCCTCCCTTCCCTTCCTCTCCTTCCCTCCCTCTCCTTCCTTCCCTTCCTTCCCTTCCCTCCCTCCCTTCCTCCCTCCCTCCCTTCCTCTTCCTTCCTTCCTCCCTTCCTTCCTCCCTTCCCTTCCTTCCTCCTCCCTTCCCTTCCTCCCTTCCCTTCCCTTCCTTCCTTCCTCCCTTCCTTCCTTCCTTCCTCCCTCCCTTCCTTCCCTTCCCTTCCTCCCTCCCTTCCTTCCTTCCTTCCTTCCCTTCCTTCCTTCCCTCCCTTCCTCCCTTCCCTCCCTCCCTTCCTTCCTTCCTTCCTTCCTTCCTTCCTCCCTTCCTTCCCTCTCTTCCTCCCTTCCTCCCTCCCTTCCTTCCTCCCTCCCTTTCTTCCTTCCTTCCTCCCTGCCTTCCTCCTCCCTTCCTTCCTTCCTCCCTCCCTTCCTTTCCTCCTCCCTCCTCCTTCCTCCCTCCCTCCTCTCCTTCTCCCTCCTTCCTTCCTTCCTTCCCTCCTCCCTTCAGTTCCCTTCCTTCCTTCCTCCCTCCTTCCCTTCCTTCCCTTCCTTCCTTCCTTCCTCTCTTCCTTCCTCTCTTCCCTCCCTTCCTTCCTCCCTTACCCTTCCCTCCCTCCCTCCCTCCTTCCTTCCTCCCTCCCTTCCTTCCCTCTCCTACCTTTCCTTCCTCCTTCCCTCTCTTCCTTCCTCCCTCCTTCCTTCCCTTCCCTTCCCCTTCCTTCCTTCCTTCCTTCCTCCTCCTTCCTTTCTTCCTCCCTTCCTTCCCTTCCCTCTCCCCCTCCTCCCTTTCTTCCCTTCCTTCCTTCCCTCTCCTCCCTTCCTTTCCTTCCTCCCTCCCACCCTTCCTTCCTCCTTCCTTCCTTCCTCTCTCACTCCTCCCTCCCCTCCCTCTTCCTCCACTCGCCTTCGTGTTCCTCTTGCTTCCTTCCTTCCTTCCTTCCTTCCTTCCTTCCTCTCTTCCTTCCTCTCTTCCTTCCTCTCCTCCCTTCCTTCCTCCCTCCCTTCCTCCCTCCCTTTCTTCCTTCCTTCCTCCCTCCCTTCTCCCCTGCCTTCCTTCCTTCCTCCCTGCCTTTCTCCCTCCCTTCCTTCCTTCCTCCCTCCCTTCCTTCATCCCTCCCTCCCTCCTTCCCTCCTCCTTCATTTCATCTCTCTCCTCTCACCCTCCATCTTCCTTCCTTCCTCCCTCCCTCCCTTCCTTTCTTCCTCCCTCCCACCCTTCCTTCCTCCCTTCCTTCCTTCCTCTCTTCCTCCCTCTCTTCCTTTCTTCCTTCCTTCCTTCCTTCCTCCCTCCCTTCCTCCCTTCCTTCCTTCCTTCCTCCCTGTTTTTTTTTACAAGTCTGTCGCTTTTTACAAAGTTTTTGATACTGTTTTCCACCTATTCTTGCCTTTCTTCCTTCTTTCTACCGACTTTTTCCAAGTTTTTACGTTTTCTTTTAAAGTTTTTGTCGCCTTTGTCCATCCGTACTTAAATGTTTTTCAGCTACATGGCTGTTGTTGTCTGTCTATCGCTGGTCAGGCGGGTACTTGGCTTAAAAACACAATTCAAATGGGGTACATTATTGAAAAAAGTTTGAGAACCAACCACTGTCATAAGACAATAAGCTGGTGTCATGAACAGGAGTTCAGCCTGGGTAAGCTTGCACTTTACGGCTATTTTGCAAAGTTATTCATAAACGTAAATAATGATGATGAATGATGGTGCGACGGCAGCTTCTACGGCACGTTGAGACAAGAGACAAGCATCTGAAATGGACGTGGTCAGTCTGTTGAAGGCCCTGCTACATGTTAGCCTCGTTAGACCGTCCTGATCTCGCGAGCTCCAGTTTTCCACTCGCAGATCAGTCTGGCATCTTGAGACAGAGAAAATTTGAAGCCATTCGCGAAACGACCGACCAATCAGCGTTGGTTACAAGAAGCGACTGTTCAGTCTAAACAGCATGGCGGCTTCCACGGATGAGATGAGCGTAGCTATCGCGCAAGTTTTATCTGAATTAGAAAGTATTCCTTCGTTGAAAGAAGATTGAAAGATGTTGTTGCTCTTCTCCCGACTGGTTTCGGCAACAGTTTGATATATCGTTGATCTGATTGGTTGATTTGGCCCATCTATCACCAACATAGGTGGTGATAGACGGATGGTTTATCCAATCAGCTCACCAGTATTTTCGCCCCTTCCCAAAAGTTCTCCAACGGAAAGTTCCCAGATGGATATGCCGAGCAAATGCGAAGCAATCCATCTGACGGAGTCAGGTTTGCTACATGTAGCTACATAGCAGGAACCCTGTTGTGCGTCTGCCCTGTTTCTGATACCGTGGCGGCAGAAATGTTGCTGTGGCGGGCCGCCACTACAAAATCAACACAGAGGAAACACTGAACTGGATGAATTTAATTGCGGCTTTTTTCTAAAAGGAGAGTAAATATAATTTTGTGCTCAGTTTTTTTGTTTGTTTGCCCTGCTGTGAAAAAATGGGGGATCTTCTACAGAGGGAAAATGCGGGACAGGATACCTACATTTAAATAAGTGGTGAACCCCAGTAGAGGAAAGGACTGAGGCATGTCTCAGAGGGTGACAGCAGAGGTGTTATTCTTGTTTGTTTGTGTATTTGTGCCTATCGCAGTGACACCTTCGTCAGTAGGGTCGGGCATCGTTTGGATTTTAACAATTCTGATTCTTCCTTTTGATTCCGGTTCTCCTCGATTCTCGATTCCAGTTCTTTGAGAGGTGGAGTTGAAACTGATCACATGACTATTTTCTAGAGATAGCTTTTCACGTGCTCGGCCATGACCGGCGACCGACAGGTCTGTCTGACATATGCCGATTTCATGCCGGTCAACGCTACAATTAACGGACAACATCAGTTATACCAGTTACAGTTCTCAAGGACGCACGCGCACACGGACGCCACAGCACAGTCTCTTTTTCCTTTCTCTCAACTTTTCCGCCGTGTGTCGTGCGTACCCGCTCGCGGTGTGAAGCGCGTGTCCGCGCTATTCTCGCACATGTCGGGAACCTCGTGAATTAACCTGCAACATGTCAGCTGTTTGGAGATTCTTCAGCGTGTGTGCAGAAGATAAGTTTGCAATATGCAACACCTGCAAGGAAAGAGTAGAGCGTGGAGGGACGACACCAAAAACCCAAATCACATTTTTTTAGTTGGATATTGGATGTGAAAAGAAGGAAATGGTTCTAACGTTGCTCTTTAGATGTGTGTGAATTTCCCACAGCAGGAGTACTTTATATAGTTTTGTTTTATAGTGATCCATTATCTGTTCAACACATGTTCTATTAAAGAAAAGATAGAAAATAAATATGTGTGTGTGCTGTAAAGTGGTTAGAAAAAATGAAATCGGAATCGGCCTAGAAAGTTGTAATTGGTGCATCTCTACTATTTTCACAAATAAGAGCTGCTTACTGAGCTCCAAGGCTGCAACACAACAAGCGCCTGGCCGCTACGGAAACCAAAACTTGCGCATGTTAAATTGGGAAGCGATGATTGGATCTGAAACCAAATCTGAAACTGGAATCGTAATTTTTGAACCGATTCGTCAGCACAACCATAACTCCCCGAACTGAATGATGCCTGACCAGATTGATATTGAACATTCATCACTGAAGGTTAAATTAATCATGTAATAAACATCAATATTGGGGCGGCTGTGGCTCAGGTGGTAGAGCGGGTCGTCCTTTAACCACAAGGCTAACCTCCTGAAGTGTCCTTGAGCAAGACACTGAACCCTAAGTTGCTCCCGATAAGTCTGGATCAACGTCAGCACATTTCCAGGATGATTTCCTTGCGTATGACCCTTCGCCTTCTGCTCTCTGTGCGTTGACGTTCTCAAACTCCGTTCCCTTCGGGAAACAGCAACAAAGTACAGTACTTGAGTAGATGTTGAACTTTTGCTTTAAATATTAGTATTATTGAACGTGATGAACGTGTTTGTGTTCTGCAGCTGGACGTCCATCACAGACTACATCGATCAGCAGTTCGAACATTATTTCAGAGACGAGAGCGGACTTAACAGGAAGAACATCCAGGACAACCGGGTGCACTGCTGCCTCTACTTCATACCTCCGTTTGGACACGGGTAAAACACACACACACACACACACACACACACACACGCACACACACATACGCACACACACACACATACGCACACACACACATACGCACACGCGCACACACACACACGCACGCACGCATGCACGCACGCAGGCACACACACACAGACACACACATGTACACACACACATGTACGCACACACAATCACACACACACACACGCACACACACACATACGCACACACACACACATACACGCACACGCGCACACACACACATGCACGCACGCATGCACGCACGCAGGCACACACACACAGACACACACGTACACACACACATGTACGCACACACAATCACACGCACACACACGCATGCACGCACGCACACACACATGCATGCACGCACACACAAAGACACACACACACAGTCGAGTACACACATACATGCACGCACACACAAACACACACACTCACGAACACACACACACATGCATGCGCACACGCATGCACGCACACACGCATGCACGCACGCACACACAAACACACACGCACACACAGTTGAGTACACACACGTGGCATTTTTGTTCATGCGTGTGTTATTAAAATGCTCAGTGAAGTTCATGTCGTCCCGCAGGCTCCGTCCCATTGACATCCAGTTCATGCAGGCACTGCAGGACAAAGTGAATGTGGTTCCTCTCATCGCCAAGGCCGACTGCCTCACGCCCACCGAGATAAAGAAACTCAAAGAGCGGGTAAGAAAGTAGGAGTTGTTCATTCAGTCATCACAAAACAACAATTGTAAACACATCACAGTGTAAACTCAGTAAATAGTGACTGAAAAGGCTTTAGGCTGAAACTAAAACTTACATACGTCCTATAGCCTATGGTCCTATGTCCTATGGTCCTATAGCCTATGGTCCTATGTCCTATGGTCCTATAGCCTATGGTCCTATGTCCTATGGTCCTATAGCCTATGGTCCTATGTCCTATGGTCCTATGTCCTATGGTCCTATATCCTATGGTCCTATGTCCTATGGTCCTATGTCCTATGGTCCTATATCCTATGGTCCTATGTCCTATGGTCCTATGTCCTATGGTCCTATATCATATGGTCCTATGGCCTATGGTCCTATATCCTATGGTCCACTTGTTGTCCATCCAGGTCAAAAGTGAAATTGAATTTTTTTGTGCTTTTTTCATAATTTATGGCTCTTTTTTATGCTTTTGACACTTTTTAAAACGTTTTTGTCACTTTTTTCAACTTTTTGTTTTAAATTCATGGTCAGTATACCTAACTTAAATGACATTATACCTAATTTTTGAGTTAAAGGTCCTATGACATGCTGCTTTTTGGATGCTTTTATATAGGCCTTAGTGGTCCCCTAATACTGTATCTGAAGTCTCTTTTATATAGACCTTAGTGGTCCCCTAATACTGTATCTGAAGTCTCTTTTATATAGGCCTTAGTGGTCCCCTAATACTGTATCTGAAGTCTCTTTTATATAGACCTTAGTGGTCCCCTAATACTGTATCTGAAGTCTCTTTTATATAGACCTTAGTGGTCCCCTAATACTGTATCTGAAGTCTCTTTTATATAGACCTTAGTGGTCCCCTAATACTGTATCTGACGTCTCTTTCCTAAAATTCAGCCTTGGTGCAGAATTACAGCCACTAGAGCCAGTCCCACAATGAGCTTTCCTTAGGATGAGACATTTCTGTGTCTGTAGCTTTAAATGCTATTGAGGAGGAGAGAGGAGGGGGGCAAGGTGGAGGGTGGGGGTGTGGCCTTGACTAACTGCCACTTTGCTTGTTTCCAAGCCATGATGTCTCTCTCTCTCTCATGGGGGGGCCAAATTCTCTGGGCGGGTAAAGCAGAGAAAGGGGAGGTAACCTTTCCCCTTATGATGTCATAAAGGGAAGATCCAGATCGACCCATCTGAGCTTTCATTTTCTCAAAGGCAGAGCAGGATACCCAGGGCTCGGTTTACACCTATCACCATTTCTAGCCACTGGGGGACCATAGGCAGGCTGGGGGAACTCACATTAATGTTAAAAAAAACCTCAAAAGTGAAATGTTCATGCCATGGGACCTTTAGAAATTTAGAAATTATGAATTATTTTGACTAATAGTTAAGATCAACGGATGTTGAGTGGATCACAGTCTGGTTTATGTCAAAGTTTAGTCAGGACACCATTTAAACGTGTTTTTAAAATGTTCTAAAAATGTAATAAAATACCCCAAATTCAATGAAAGTAATCATTAATTTTACCTGCAAAGAACGTTGTATGGGTACATCCATGCATCCAAGTTATATTTGGGCATTTTGGTTCAGAGAAACCCATATTTCAAAACTTTGAAAACGGGTCAAGGGTTAAGGGTATTTGCAAATAACCTAAATCCCTATGAGTGTCAAATCAATATGTTCAGAACAAACTCAGCTTTCTGTTTACTGAGGGCCAAATGTGTCCTAGAGCAATGTGTAAAGATAGCCTGGCTCCGCCCCCCTACGTACTTCCGCTCAATTTTCATTTCCCTTCAGTACTCCGTCTGGGTTTGCGGTATATTCTTGGGTTTTCTCCGGTCGATCTTTACTGGTCCAATCAGCGAACAGAGGGAGTGGCTGAGAACGATGACATTGAGGTTGTGCTCTAGTTTGAGTTGTAGTTCTGTAATGGCGGCGGAGAAAGATGCGAGCGAATCCATTCGGTCCGTTGTGGCAACGCTGCCGAATATCCAGAAGTTAAAGCCCGAGCAAGAACAGTCTTTGCTGAGTTGTGTTGGTGGCCATGATGTTGTGGTCCTCCTCCCCACGGGGTTCAGGAACAGTTTGATTTTCCAGCTCGCTCCGTTAGTGGTGAAGGAGTTGGCTAAAGCTAACGCTAGCGATGCTAAGCTGACGTCACGACCAAACGTTAGCGATTGGTTACGGCAGATCCAGAGCGGCTCTGGGCAGATCCAATAGTTTTAAACTTCAACAGAGTACCCGCCTTCAAGGAAGTAACACTTGTCAATAGAGAGAGGCCAGACTCTCTGGACCAATGAAATGCACCAGAGTCTGGTAGGACCAGGCTAATGTACCAGAGTCTGGTAGGACCAGGCTAATGTACCAGAGTCTGGTAGGACCAGGCTATTAGACCAGAGTCTGGTAGGACCAGGCTAATGTACCAGAGTCTGGTAGGACCAGGCTATTAGACCAGAGTCTGGTAGGACCAGGCTATTAGACCAGAGTCTGGTAGGACCAGGCTAATGTACCAGAGTTTGGTAGGACCAGGCTAGTGTACCAGAGTCTGGTAGGACCAGGCTATTAGACCAGAGTCTGGTAGGACCAGGCTAATGTACCAGAGTTTGGTAGGACCAGGCTAGTGTACCAGAGTCGCATCAAATCCGCCTCGGTTGTTCACACTGCGGCCGCATTGAATAAAATCCGACCTGGGTCTGATTCAGGACCACATATGGAAGTGGTCTAAATCTGATTTGAAAAACTCAGATCTGGGCAAGATTTGAGTGTTCACACTACTTCTGAAGAAGTCTGGCCTGGTCACTTGACCCCCCTCAAATTAAGGCCACTTTTGCCTGCAGTCTGAACGTAGCCATAGAGACACAGCGCATCGCGTCATACTCTCAAAGCCACGCCCACCGGAGCAGAAAACAACTCTCCGCTCTCCGTTGACTTGTATTGAGTGAAGGTTTCCTCCTCGTCAATTCCGTCGGCAAACAACAGAAAAAAGCCTAAAAGCTGCTGTGTGGTGATATACCGTAAACTGCTAACAATGTGAAGAACCCAGAACTTCAGTTTTTATAAGCTGCCGACCCGAAAAACTGCGAAAAGAAGAATTTCGGACGCAACCATAGACATCAACTGACTTCAATTAAATCAAAACTAGAAGGATCATACCGTAACCATAGCCTGATCCTACAAGACTCTGGTACATTATAGCCTGGTCCTACCAGACTCTGGTCCACTAGCCTGGTCCTACCAGACTCTGGTCCACTAGCCTGGTCCTACCAGACACTGGTCCATTAGTCTGGTCCTACCAGACTCTGGTACACTAGCCTGGTCCTACCAGACTCTGGTACACTAGCCTGGTCCTACCAGACTCTGGTACACTAGCCTGGTCCTACCAGACTCTGGTACATTATAGTCTGGTCCTACCAGACTCTGGTACACTAGCCTGGTCCTACCAGACTCTGGTACACTAGCCTGGTCCTACCAGACTCTGGTCCATTAGTCTGGTCCTACCAGACTCTGGTCCACTAGCCTGGTCCTACCAGACTCTGGTACACTAGCCTGGTCCTACCAGACTCTGGTCCACTAGTCTGTGTGTACAGTACAGAGCTGGAGTCAGGATGTGGTTAGCCTAGCTTAGCATGAAGACTGGAAACAGGGGGAAACAGCTAGCCTGGTTCTGTCCAAAGTACTACGGACACCTCTAAAGTTGTCTTAATTAACATGATTCATCTCGTTTGTTTTATCCATAAATGGAAAGAAATGTAAAAAACGTTTGAATGGCTGCCCACATCTCAGATTTACGGCGGAGCATTAGGGCCACATCAAGGGGAAAAAAAATATTTATATAATTTTTATTTATTTTGCATTTCGAGAATAAAGTCGAAATGTCGAGAAAAAACGTGATATTTCAAGAATCAAGTCAGACTTTTGAGAATAGCCTAAACCAAACTACTATAGCTTTACCTATAGTCTTCTACACTATATGATCATGTACACACACACATGCATGCACACACAAACACACACACAAACACACTCACACACACACTCACACACATGCACGCACACACACACACACTCACACACGTACGCACGCACACACACACTCACATACACACTCACACACATGCATGCACACACAAACACACACACAAACACACTCACACACACACACACACACACACACGTACGTACGCACGCACACTCACATACACACTCACACACGCGCGCACGCACACACACACACTCACATACACACTCACTCACACACGTATGCACGCACGCACACACACTCATACACATGCACACACGCACACACACTCACACACGCACGCACGCACACACACTCACACACATACGCACGCACACACACACAAACACTCACAAACGTACGCACACACACACACACACTCACATACACACTCACACACACACTCACACACATACGCACGCACACACACATACACACACACACACACACACACACTCACACACGCGCGCACGCACGCACACACACTCACATACACACTCACACACATGCACGCACACACACACTCACACACGTACGCACGCACACACACTCACACACGCACGCACGCACACACACACACTCACATACACACTCACACACATGCACGCACGCACACACACACACCACATACACACTCACACACACACTCACGCACGCACGCACACACACACACACACACTCACATACACACACGCACACACGCACGCACACACACACAAACACACACAAACTCACACACGTACGCACGCACACACACACACACACACACTCACATACACACTCACACACATGCACGCACACACACACACACACGCATGCACGCACACACAGTCATGTGATGATATAATCGGTTTTAATAACAAGGAAATTCTTTCTCTTTTAGCGCATGAACACAGTTAGGTGATAAGTATTAGGACTTTGAAGAGATTGTACCGAAAATTGCGCCTGTTCAGAAGGAGAAACCACACAAACTTGGAAGAGGTGGCCGTATTCCTGCGAACTGAAATAGCTTGTAATGGACAGATGCAATAAGGGTATCGATGGTTACACCTACGCACAATACAGAGAGGACACGTTGTATCACAGGACACAATAAGACAACTGATCCACTTGTTTTACCTGAAGGAGTGGAGCTCAGGCGAGCACGGCGCTCCAAGGATGTAACCCATAGCCCATATCTACGATGTTGCCTACAAGGCAGCTGGCATGGCGGACAGTCGCTCTGATGTGATTAAGTGATAAAGGAGTTGAATCTGTTCTCGCCATTTCAACTTTATTTTCGAAATGGCAAAATAAATAAATAAATAAATCTTCCTCCTTCATTTTTTCCCCCTTGATGTGGCCATAATGCTCCGTCGTACAGATTTGTTCAGGGGCTAAACTGATAGGAACGTGCATTTGTCCCTTGGTTTGTTTATGTTCACACGGCACTTATGACAAAGAAAAGCAGCAGATTCCCACATTTAAGTAGTGTAAAACCAGAAAATGTTTGGCTTTTTCCTTCAAAAATTGACTGAAATTAATAGTTGTTGAACTAGGCCTTTAAAATGTTCTTTTTTAGGATTCTGAATCTGATCTGATCTAATGCTGTATCTTTTGTCTCGTGTTGAGAGATATATATATATAAAGTTCTGATTGAAAAAGGCTGAATAGCATTAAAACCAACAAACACATTAGTATTCTGATTCAGTGAAGCACATGACAGCCGAGAAGAGGAGGCAGTTGAGTTTGAAGAGGTTTGGAAATACGCTCGGCAGTAGTTTGGGGTTCAGTGTCAGCTCGTTTTAGTCGTGCATGACTCATTTCTCCTCACCGATTTTATCTGGACAGAGTTTGAAAGCTTTCTTTCAGGGGAGCAACTTCCTGCTGCATTTTACTCAGTGGGAGTGTTTGTGTGTGTTTCTGCTGATATCCATCAAATCTTGTGTGTGTGTGTGTGTGTGTGTGTGTGTGTGTGTGTGTGTGTGTGTGTGTGTGTGTGTGTGTGTGTTTCTGCTGATATCCATCACATTGTGTGCGTGCGTGCGTGTGTGTGTGTGTGTGTGTGTGTGTGTGTGTGTGTGTGTTTCTGCTGATATCCATCACATCGTGTGCGTGCGTGTGTGTGTGTGTTGTCCTTCCAGCTGAGGGAAGAGATTGACAGGGAAGGGATAAAGGTCTACCAGTTCCCCGACTGCGACTCTGACGAGGACGAGGAGTTCAAGCGGCAAGATAAAGAGCTGAAGGTGAGCCGAGGAGTCTGACTCATTCATTCTCATTGGTGTTTTGCAGTGGCTGCAATGTAACCCTAACGGACAAATGTTTACCCTCAGTGTCTACTTCAAGTGCCGTTTTAATCACTGATATTTTGCCGGCGACAGGCTCAGATTATTATTCTAAGTGTCTGACAAAATTATGGAAAGGATCCCTACAGAGATAGACCTTTTAGTTCAAGAATAAGATCCTGAAACAGTCCCGAAATCCCCATCACCAAACCCACCAGACTCCATGTAAATAATCAGGACTTTTAGCGTGTATAGAGCCAGCATATTTCCACCAGACTCCATGTAAATAATCAGGACTTTTAGTGTGTATAGAGCCAGCATATTTCCACCAGACTCCATGTAAATAATCAGGACTTTTAGCGTGTATAGAGCCAGCATATTTCCACCAGACTCCATGTAAATAATCAGGACTTTTAGCGTGTATAGAGCCAGCATATCTCCACCAGACTCCATGTAAATAATCAGGACTTTTAGCGTGTATAGAGCCAGCATATTTCCACCAGACTCCATGTAAATAATCAGGACTTTTAGTGTGTATAGAGCCAGCATATTTCCACCAGACTCCATGTAAATAATCAGGACTTTTAGTGTGTATAGAGCCAGCATATTTCCACCAGACTCCATGTAAATAATCAGGACTTTTAGCGTGTATAGAGCCAGCATATCTCCACATGTAAATGGGTGAATTAAGGGTTTATTTCAGCCAAACCAGAGTGGTGATTGTTTGTACAGTGGAAAGCCAAACCGAGACGGCTTTTGAATTAAGTGTGTGTTAGGATGTTTATGGGTTTTGTGGTGCAGGAGAGCACTCCGTTCGCAGTGATCGGCAGCAACACTGTGGTCGAAGCCCGAGGTCAGAGAGTGAGAGGGAGGCTCTACCCGTGGGGCATCGTCGAGGGTAAGAAACTCTCCGCAGCGGTTTTCAAAAACCTCACTTATCACGACAACACTAATTTTCAGTGACCGAGCAGCCCTGATGCCAATCTTGATACCTTTAAACGTAGATTAAAACCCTACTTATTCAGTCTGGCTTTCACATAATGTCTTGTTATTTTATGGTCTTGTGTTGATACTTACTTATGCATTTTTTTATATTAACAGTTTATTGTTTTGTTTATTTTTATAATGATTTATACGTTTTTATTTATTTTATAATGACTGATATTGTGGAGATTTGTAACTGTCTGTATTGTATCTCTGTTTTTAGCTGCTGTTTTCCACTCACTTTGTTTTGCATTTTGTTATGTTTGAAATGTGCTATATATATATATATATATATATATATATATATATATATATATATATATATATATATATATAAAGCTTCATTGATTGATTGATTGATTGTCCTGTATGCAGTGGAGAACCCGTCCCACTGTGACTTTGTGAAGCTGAGGACCATGCTGATAAGAACCCACATGCACGACCTGAAGGACATCACCAACGACATTCACTATGAGAACTACAGAGCTCAGTGCATCCACACCATGACCAGGTGTGTGTGTGTGTGTGTGTGTGTGTGTGTGTGTGTGTGTGTGTGTGTGTGTGTGCGTGCGTATGTGTGTGTCAGAGATGGGGACTCGAGTCTGAGACTCGGACTCGAGTCGCACTTAAGTCGCACAACCAGCTGACTTCAGAATTGACTCGGACTCGACCCAAAAGACTTCAGACTCGAGCTTCGAGACTCGTCAACAACCTGTTTTCATGCAATTATTGCTTTGTCAAATCTAAATGTATTCATGTATTTCTATTTTCTTCTATTGGCGCGTATACGTTGGGGAAACGTATGACGAGCTGCATGTCTCCTGCCCTTTGCCATAATGTGCTACATCACGCATGCGTTATGCCTTATGTGCACGCACTCATCAAAAAATACATTGACATGGTGACACCAAATCCTCCTGGAGTTGTGCCTTTTGTCATTAGTTTTGCTTTCAATAACTTGGTAAACAGTGGCAGTAAGCTAACAGCTACATCCAAGGTGTGAGGCACCAAGATAAATGATGCCGGATCAACAACGTCGGACTTCATCAGGCATCTCCAAACGCACCCAGATAGGTCAGTCACTCACACACTAATGTGAAAAGAGACGTTACGTTTAGCATATATCGTCACAGGTAACAAGCTAACCATTGCAAAGTGTTGTGCTAATGCTGGGAACAGGCACATTGTATCTTATAGTTAGTGGTTGCTGAGGCTCAGACATCCATGGCGCACAGGAGGCGGGACGCACGGATCCATCTCCCCAGGAACAAACGCTGTGTCGGGTGATGAGTGCTCAAGTACTCAACTAATTTAAACCAATCACAATCATCTTGGGTGGCGCTAAGTTTTGGACGCAGCAGCGGTGGCTCTGCTAAAAAGTCTCAAGAAGGAACTTGTTTTGGTGGAACATTTGCACCTCGCAAAAGAAAACGCCACATATAATATTAAATGAAGTTAACTGTTGACACAATACAGTAACGTGAGCTATTTAAATCAGCTGATACATGGTTAAACCTCATTGGCTCTTACCAGTGTATCCAAATATTCTTCAGAACTTAACATTTTCAGCGTATAGGTCACTAGCTCGGAGTTTGTTGTTGTTTCTCGTAGCTAAGGGAGTTTGAGAACGGCATCACACAGACGGCCAGATGTACGAGTTAAGTACTGGTGCTATGATACGACTGAGTGCAGACTGAGATATTCTGCTGGAACGGAATGTGAACGCTGAGTCGGAGAGTCACTGTCATCTTTGATTTCTTCCAGTAACGGTAATATTGCATGGCTGCTTAATCTGTAGCGCTTAAAGGTCCCATGGCATGAAAATTTCACTTTTGAGGTTTTTTTTAACATTAATGTGAGTTCCCCCAGCCTGCCTATGGTCCCCCAGTGGCTAGAAATGGTGATAGGTGTAAACCGAGCCCTGGGTATCCTGCTCTGCCTTTGAGAAAATGAAAGCTCAGATGGGCCGATCTGGAATCTTCCCTTTATGACGTCATAAGGGGAAAGGTTACCTCCCCTTTCTCTGCTTTACCCGCCCAGAGAATTTGGCCCCCCCATGAGAGAGAGAGAGAGACATCATGGCTTGCAAACAAGCAAAGTGGCAGTTAGTCAAGGCCACACCCCCACCCTCCACCTTGCCCCCCCCCTCTCTCTCCTCCTCAATAGTATTTAAAGCTCCAGACACAGAAATGGCACATCCTAAGGAAAGCTCATTGTGGGACTGGCTCTAGTGGCTGTAAGGCTGAATTTTGGGAAAGCGACTTCAGATACAGTATTAGGGGACCACTAAGGTCTATATAAAAGAGACTTCAGATACAGTATTAGGGGACCACTAAGGCCTATATAAAAGAGACTTCAGATACAGTATTAGTGGACCACTAAGGTCTATATAAAAGAGACTTCAGATACAGTATTAGGGGACCACTAAGGCCTATATAAAAGAGACTTCAGATACAGTATTAGGGGACCACTAAGGCCTATATAAAAGAGACTTCAGATACAGTATTAGGGGACCACTAAGGTCTATATAAAAGAGACTTCAGATACAGTATTAGGGGACCACTAAGGCCTATATAAAAGAGACTTCAGATACAGTATTAGGGGACCACTAAGGTCTATATAAAAGAGACTTCAGATACAGTATTAGGCGACCACTAAGGCCTATATAAAAGCATCTAAAAAGCAGCATGTCATAGGACCTTTAATGATTTTGTGTTCACTCAACTGAAAAAGTGTGATCCTTGTGGCAAAAATCCTATCGGCTTGTCTCCTTGGCCTATGTCTTCGTCTTGCTCGCAGTACTGCTGCCATTTCACCAGGAGGCATATGCAAGGAAACCCGCTTCCTGGTTTACACCTGCTTTTTAGAGGCGAAGAATTTTCACCGCAAAATAGAGGCGCGCTTTCACAGGCGTTTTTTGTACCTCAGTGCGACCTGTTTGTACATACCTCGCCATGCTTTTACGCACACGTTGCGAAACAAATACGCCTGAAGTGGGCACAAAAGCGTGAGTACATCTGGCCCTGAGAGCGGAAGGAGCGGGGCAAAGCCTGACATCTGGCACATGATGTCAGGCTTTTACTGGAAATGTACTTCCGTTGAGCCAAACTAGCCTGTGCAGATTGTCGTGCAACATAATAATCCATATTTAGTGAGCGTGTTGTGAAACATGACTGTGAAGAGGAAATGGAGAGGATTACTTGTTTAACTAACTTGCAAAAATTCAAGCCTGTGCCAGTGGATTTTTCAAGCCTGCAGTTTCAGGAACAAATGAAAAAAGGGTGACTTGTTGTTATCATCCTCCATGTTTGTCTTCTATCTTAAAGCAGGATGAATGCAGACCGGGTGGAGAGCCCCATCCCTCTCCTGCCGATGTCCGCACCGGACGTGGAGACGGAGAAACTCATCAAAAGGAAAGATGACGAAGTGAGTGGAAAAGAAAATCTGACAATATTGAATAATGCATTGCAGCAGGAATTACATAAGCATGTGTGTGATGTGAAATGATGACCCAAATGTTTTGTTATGTAAGCTGTCTCTTCATCCTCCTCCTGTCTTTTTTTTTTAATTTTTTTTTTTATCACCTCTGCAGCTGAGGAAGATGCAGCAGATGCTTCAGAAGATGCAGCAGCAGATGCATGACCATGACCTGTGACCTCTCGTCCTACTGATGTTACAGGAGACAAAACGGAACGAGAATTAAACATTTCAATCTTCATGAAATCCATTTCTCCAGGGGATGAGAGGAAGAATTATTCCGATATATTTACAGTCAATATTTCTCATGATTTAAAAATGAAAGAGTAGATGCATGGGAGGTGTAGTTCGACCTTACTTTAATATTTTTTTCTTTCATTCAATAGTCATTAGCCAAGTGAGTCTAGGTAGGCAATAGAGAGTAGATTGCACTTTGTTACCTTTAGATCACAGTAGATTTCTACTTGAACATACTAAATGAGATAATGCACCATACCCTGAATTCATTTAATAGTTTATGCACTGATTGGGTGGGAACCTACTGTATGTGTGTGTGGAGCATCAAAATGAAATGGATAGAAAGGCCATTGAACTGTTTGCTGCCGTAAACTGTGTCACAGCTCGCATGGGGGAGGAGAGCGGCCCGACGCAGCTCAGGAGACGATTTGTTAGTTGGCTAACGTTAGCTTACTAACCACGCCGCGCCCCAGGCTTGTCAGGTGATCATCTGCCAAAAAACTGATTGCTGTCCATGGTAGCGTACGCAGCCTGTTAAAGCTGTATTGCCCAGTTAAAGCGACACTAAAGAACGTTTTCCGCTTCGGTCCCCCTACAGGTTGGAAGTGTAATTGTCCATTACCGCTGTCGTATTGTCTCATTATGTCTCATTCGAGCTACAGATCCGCTTCCCCATCTGGCAAGCTTGCATAGTGCGGTTATAGCTGCCGTTCACCCTGTGACGAGTTGATGAACCACTGAAACAATTTTGGAAACATTATTTTAAGGTACATTATTTTGGTGCAAGTTTGCCAGCTCGGGTAGCAGATCTGTAGTTCGAATGAGACATAAGAATAATGGTGACGGTAACGGTAATGGACAATTCCGCTTCCACTTTAGTGTTGCTTTAATATGTATCCGCAGCTCACTTGGAAAACTGTGTGTTACTGGATGTATTGCTCCTCTAAAAACGGGTAAAAAGTTCTGTTTAGGCTATGATGTGTCAGATATAAGCCTCATGAATGAAATCAAGTCATTTTGAGGCAGAAACAACCTTTCAAACACAAGGGAGGAGCTGCCATCACTTTTTGGCAAGTGTAACCGTGAATTTTATCGGTTGTATAGCCCCTTTAAAACATTTTTTTCAACAGCTAAAAAGGGGAGCGTTCCTATGTTCCCACAGCCCTATGTTCCCACAGCCCAATGTTCCCACAGCCCTATGGTCCCACAGCCCTATGTTCCCACAGCCCAATGTTCCCACAGCCCTATGTTCCCACAGCTCTATGGTCCCACAGCCCTATGTTCCCACAGCCCTATGTTCCCACAGCCCAATGTTCCCACAGCCCAATGTTCCCACATTTCCTTTTTCATAAATTTGGATCAGATTTTATCCCCCTTTCTCTTTAATTTGGTAGCCAATTACACCCAACCTATTATCCAGTAGCAATGGACTACAGATGGAATGTAACCCTAACCCTAACATAGAAATGTGGGAACATAGGGCTAACCCCTTAAAAAGTACTGGGTGGGCTGTAATCTGTCAGATATACGTAAGGCTCATGAATGAAAATGACTTTTCAGTGACCAGGAAGAAGTGGAAAAAATGACTTGATTGGTTGTGACGTAGCCATGGCAATGGTACACATTAAAATAGCTGCCGCGCTGACCATCCTGATACATTAATGGAAATGGAAATGGAAATGGCCTCTCTATCAGTTTGATTTCTATGGTGTGGAGAGATCGCTGATGGTTTGCAACTTTGGTTCTAACTAAAGTGTGTGCGTGCGTGCGTGTGTGTGTGTGTGTGTGCGTGTGTGTGTGCGTGTCTGTGTGTGTGTGTGTGTGTGTGCGTGTGTGTGTGTGTGTGTGTGTGTGCGTGTGCGTGTGCGTGTGTGTGCTTATTAAGGAGTATCAGCATGATTATCAGAAAAGCCATGATAAATACAATCTTGTCCTTATATAAAACTTTTAACCATGAATTTTCTGGAACAAAGTACTGCAGTGTACAATCACAAGGAAAGGAGGAAAGAAATAATTATGTAAAAGCAATCCTACAGTACACTAATTCTGGGTTTTTGTGTGTGTATAATATACAACAATCAGTATTACACACTATCCCATAGCTATTACGTGTTACAAATGTGATTTCAGTGACCCCTTAAAATGTACACAAGCCTCCTGGTGTAGATACTAGTTAAGTATTTAACACTGTCCAAGCCTTACATACTTGCAGAGAAACAATTAAGATCCCAACAATGTATTAGCTTTATAATAATAATAGTAATAATAATTTTTGTTCATATAGCGCTTTTTAAAACCGTGTTACTGAGTGCTTGGGATAAGTAACAGGGTTAAAAAAAACTAAATAAAGTCTTTGTTTTCATCTAAAAGTGTCTGTTTTCTTATGTCAGTGAAGTGTAAAGTAAGTGAATGTGTGCATTGACTTTGATATTGATAGATACTTTATTGATCCCCAAGGGGAAATTAAAGGTCCCAGTAGCTTACAGACATCACACACAACATACACATACATCATAAACATGATGATAATATAACAAATCCATATGAATAATATGGACAATAAAAGAAAAACTATTAAGTAAAAAATCTGCATGCAGTCTGCATGGTGAGGTGCTCTATGAGAGGGTGTGTCATGGTGGTAGTGCAAATAAGTCCAAAAGTGCGAGGATGATGTCTAGAGACCAGCATTAAATATGGACAATATAAGAGAATAATGCAGTAAACAGTGGACAGTCAGTACATAACTATTGTTATTAAGATAAGATAGACTTTATTAATCCTACACTGGGGAACATTTTTGTTGTTATATGAGGTAGTGGAAGTGGTGGAGAAGGAGGAGAGGCAGACAGACTATGCAGAGAAGTCTCCTCTTCCCTTTCAACCAAGGTTTTGGATATTCACCTTTTTGTTTAATGTTATTTTTATTTTTTAATGACAAAATTGTCATGATTTAGGACATTTGAAAATAGTTTTGTCTAAAGTTCTCACACAAATCCACTACAGTTAAAAGCCAGCTTTATCACCTCAAAAAGTCTATATGGTGAATATGTTTGCAAACAGTTGCTTATATTTATACATTGAGCAGACATTATAAACAACATTGGCAATGGCAATACTTTTGAAAAACTATGCAACTTTTGCAGAAAGGTGACCATGGTATACGTGCAGTTTAGTGTCTCAAATCCCCCCATACAATGTCCTTAATTATGAACCTGCTAAACCACCTGTGCTGTTTAATTAATCTAATTAATGTGCGTGTGAGAAGTTTGCCGCTCAAAAAGTCATTAAGTAATTTTGTTCCAAATGTGCATTATTTACAAGTGATAAAATGGCAGGGCGACCCCGTTCTTCGGAAACGATTGTGGCAAATGAGGCCAAATGTTTTCCCGGCACTAATACACACAGTTGCCACAATATATCAAGGGGGTAAGCTTCCCTTCAGAGCTCAAACCTCCTATGGCGCCATTTTGATGCTACAAAACGATCACCCGACGTTAGCATCCCATTGATTCCCATTCATTTTGACGTCACTTTTGACAGCGAATAACTTTACGTGTGAAGTGTTTAAAGACTCTATTTGTCCGTTGTTTATTTCTAAAGAAACACAACAATGTATAAAAGGCTCCATTACCTTGTACCTCACGTTATGGCTCCGTAGCAGACGTTTTTGTAAAAAATAGGCTAACGATTGTGTCATAACCACGAGACTTACTGTCTCATAGTAGAGGAGTTACCGTATAGTACAGGAGAAGCTCTCAGGCAGTTTGGACTTCCATTAGCTGTTTAAGTGTAATGACTAATGTTAACTATCATTTTAGTGATCAATAATGAGCCTGTGTCTATGTTATCTCCTTACATATACCTACGCTCTCCGTCTCTGCTAGATTGGGAATGATTGAGATTTCTCTTGGCACAGCTACCAGAAGACTTCCAACTTTCAGACAGGTTGCTCACGTCACATCTACGTCTTCAAGCTCAGTTTGAGGCTGCTCAGTAACGCTCAGCCATCACTGGAAATATGACACGTGCCTTTGGTGTGGGAGACCTGGGTTTGATTCCCACTGGGATACATCAACCAATGTGTCCCTGAGCATGACACTTAACCCCTAGTTGCTCCAGACCTCTGCGACCTCTGACATATATAGCAATTGTAAGTTGCTAATGTAATGACTTAGAGGCGTTCAGTCATAATCCTGCAGATGGTAGCTTTGGGACACTAATAAACTAACCTGTCTCAAATAACACCCTCATCATTTGGGACACTCAGTTTTTGAAAATAATTTGGGACACTAAACTGCATGTATACCAATGACCACAGGAGAATGGTAAACCCAATAGCACAAGTAGAGAAGAGTCATAAAATACTGACAGTTAACAGAAATGCATACTATTTTCTAGCTTAAGCTAACATAAGACACCATTAACTTGAAGCTAATGTTACACAATCACCTCCAATGATGATTTGTTATTTTCACCTCTTATACAGTAGGCCTTATTTTCCCAGTTTTTGCATAACAAAATAAGATTAAATTACTTTATTATTATTTTTAGAAAGCCTTTGGTCTAGTGTTTTTTTTTGGAGTACACCCTTAACAAATACAAAGCGTTGACAGCTATGCTAGCAGCTCTTTGAGGCTGTAACGTTACTTAGCAACAAGGGACTGTATGCTGAGCTAAATGCTAATGCCAGCGTTCTAACATGCTCACAGACAGTGAGTGATGATGCAGTTTTCATCACATTTGAGTGACTGAGCACATTTCAGAGGTCGGAGGGGAAACAGCGCACTTTGTTTGTTTACTAGAAAGTTGTGTTTTCGGGGTGACAAGACGATATATTATAGTAAGTCTTAAAACTGCGCTGCTGATATGGAAACATTTTGGATTTCGAGCCGACGAAAGAGGTGAGGCAGTTAGATAAGACAAGCCTAGTTAGCATGCTAACATTAGCTAATTAGCACAGCTGAGGCTGAGGGGAATGCTTTTAGTTTTACAGGTATTTGTACATAAATTCAAGTATTGACCAGTTAAAAATTGAACCTGATCTAAAGATGGAGCTAGTGTTAAGGGGCCATCAAATTATTATTATAATTATTATTATTTTATCGTGAATGTACTAATGTTCATATAATCTATTCTATCAGACCAAAATGGCGGACCAACTGACCGCTAACTGACCAACTGACGGTCAGACGGTCGTTGTTGCGATGGTGGAGGGGTGGGTTCCCAAACAGGTAACGTTAGGGCGCGCCCTGCACGCGCACGCACGCACACACACACACACACACACACACACACACACACACACACACACACACAGTCTCCCCTTGCCTCGTGTTGTAGCTAAATATCTCGAGGAAAAAGGGGCTGGACGACCCCCCGACTACCAGCGGGGAAGCCACGACATGTGTCCAGTGTTTGTGTGTTTTTCTCGGTGTAATGCAGCCGAGTAGGGTCAATACAGATTGCGGTAAGCGTTAAATCCGTCAGTGTGACCGTTTGTTTGGGCTCCGAGCAGACGCGGGAATGGAGCAAAGCGAAGGGGACGAGAATGAGAGCGGTTCCTCGTCCCAACAAAATACGATGTGGAAACAGTTTCAAGCCAAAGCCAAGCCGCTGCTCAGTCCCAAGCTGGGCTCCAGAGACCCCGAGGAGAAGAAGGAGAGGGGCATGTGGATGTTCAAGAAGATAAAATGGAAGGAAAACGTCGCGCTGGACCGGGTGATCTCCTCCTCGCAGCCCGACCTGCTCTTCTCCTCTCCGGTGGATGTGGAGACGAAGGGGGCTCAACTCTGCGGCAAAGCGGTCGGGAGCGGCCCCGGGCTCGGCAGGGAGAAGCTGCCGTTGCACAAGTCCGCCAGCCCGAAGAAGCCCACGGTGGCTCAACTGGTGCAGTCCCACCACAAGAGCTCTTCTCTCGGGTCAGCGTGCCTGGAGAGGCTGGCCGAACCCCCGCGCGGCGGCGGCGGCAACGAAGGAGGCGAAGCGGCAGTTGCCGCAGCAACAGAAACACAGCTGGAGAGCAGCGATGAACAGCCGGTGAGCTTCTACCAGTCAGATATGGTGCTTTGGCCTTTTTATATAACAGTTGTCTGCAACGAAATGTCTCATTGATAATTGGATGACAGGTTATTGAATGTTAGGACACTTTTTTAGGCAAGTTTCAGTGTGATCAGGGTTTAATTTACCAGCCAAATGCTGGTAAATTATGCAAGAGGCTGGTATATTTGATTCACTCACCAGCCAAAAAAACCACCAATGCTAGTCTATTGAGTGGCTGCTAAAATTTGAACACGAAGGTGAAAACAATGGCTACATAACATTATCAGATAATTTAGAAAGAAATAACTATTTACATATTAAACAAGACTATACTAACTAAAGATTATACAGATACATATATATTTTTGCTGAAGGTTATATTACCGTCCATCCATCCATCCATGGCATGAGAATCTTATATCGACCCATGCCTATTCTGTTATCACAGAAACTATTGGGCTCTACATTTTTGGGCCCTATCTTGCACCCGGCGCAGCCAAAAGCCAGACGTTGTTTAAATAGCAAATGCACCTGCGCCCATGGGCGTGCTGGTCTTACAGGGAGGTGTGTTCAGGTGCATTCTGGGCGTGCTAGTCTTACAGGGAGGTGTGTTCAGGTGCATTCTGGGCGTGCTGGTCTTACAGGGAGGTGTGTTCAGGTGCATTCTGGGCGTGCTGGTCTTACAGGGAGGTGTGTTCAGGTGCATTCTGGGCGTGCTGGTCTTAGAGGGAGGTGTGTTCAGGTGCATTCTGGGCGTGCTGGTCTTACATTGAGGTGTGTTCAGGTGCATTCTGGGCGTGCTGGTCGTACAGGGAGGTGTGTTCAGGTGCATTCTGGGCGTGCTGGTCTTACAGGGAGGTGTGTTCAGGTGCATTCTGGGAGTATTGCTATCTTGAGGCAGCGGGAAGTGATGGCGCCATTGACCAACAAAAACCTGTTCGAAAGTCAATAACGCAGCATTTCATTGTTATTTTAACAGAGCATTAGTAAAATGCTCCTAGACTCGTGCACAGCGTGCACACTATGCTTGTTACACACACAGGGACGCACAGCAGCACACACACATGCAGAAGATTACAAATACAAATGTTACGGTGCAAATCCTCCATCATAACAGCAATGATCCAAGGTCCAAACGCGCCTGGCTTTTAAAGGGAATGGGAGATGACACTCTGATTATTTATTGCATGTTACGCCCAAAATACACCTCTGATTAATGAAGACACTAAGTACAACCCTTTTGAACCATGCGCCCGGCGCACGGACCCTTTTTTCCGCCGTTAAACTAGCAAAAGTGGATTTGGACAAGCCCTAAATGCATCCGCGCCAGGTGCTTCACGCCGTGCACTTAGATCGTTAAAACAAGGCCCTAAAGCTGCCATCGGTCTATGACTGGCCCCAGTCGGGCCCTCGTCAAAGACAGACACTTGCCACCGGGCCTAACAACCTTTCTGGGGGAAACCCTGACGTTAACAATGGCTCTGTTTTATTCAA
Source organism: Sander vitreus (assembly GCF_031162955.1). Classification (NCBI taxonomy): domain Eukaryota; kingdom Metazoa; phylum Chordata; class Actinopteri; order Perciformes; family Percidae; genus Sander; species Sander vitreus. The sequence goes on along the minus strand of NC_135870.1, from coordinate 2,838,827 downwards.
CTGTCCCAGTAAGACACGACAGTGAGCCAGCAGACCTTAAAACACCATTCATTTCCTTCACCAGAAGGAAGAACCGGACTATCAACGCGTTAGATTATATGCGTCAGTTTAGTATTTCTTGAATGCTTTAGTTTCAGTTTATTAAAAATATTTTTCACTGCTTATTTCCGTCTTAGTTTACTATAATAACCCTGGAAAGTACAATTGCCAAATGTCTCATTATTTTCAGGAGAGCAGGTGGTAGAGTGTTTTGGATAAGCTCAGCCTGCCGTTAATTATTTGGTCCTTCACCAGAAAGTGATTTACTGGAGAGAGATGTATATCAAGGAGGCAGACGCTGAGATATAGATCTTTTAAGGAACAGAGAAAATGGCCTTCATGTCGGGAGATTGTGAGATAAAGATTTAAAGAGATAAAATAACGGTCTTTGCCTGGAGCCATTGTTGTTTTTCCCTTAGGCTTCATGAGAAGCTCCGTGTCTCTACATGTACTGACCTGCGTGGGTCACATGTCAGGTTTTGAGCCAGAGGCTGCAGGATTTGGCCTTTAAGAAAGAGTTCTGCTATGTGACTCATGCACTAAAACTCCCTCCGCACACCAGTGTCCTTATGAATGATGTCAAACAGACAGAGAATACGAGTCACAAGTCAGTATCTCACATGTTCAGATCAGACACAGGCACATAGACATTTTATAATGTGCACTATTGATTATTTATTTAATTATTGGACTGATGATTGCACGTCACCACCATTGCTACGTTGTTGTTGTTCTGTTTTCTGTATCTTCTTACGTCTTCAATGTTGTTGGAATTTACTATTGTCTGTACTTAATGTTTAATGTGGCTCCCTTGAGTGCAAAACCAATTCCCCTCGGGGAAATAAAGGTTTCATTCATTCATGGTGAACAGAGGTTATTGAGCACGGTGTGATTAGGAGCTGTATTGGTAGAGTTGTTGTGGAATGGCTCTGTGATTGGCTATTGAAGATGTGTCACTTGTTGAGTTTCCACTGTGTGTGGAACAGCTGACTCGGGGAAAACATAAATGCCTGGGTGCTTTAAAGGCTAATAGCAAAAGTAAATAGCTGTGAGACTTTCTTTGTGTCTACCAGCTCATGTAATATTCATCCTTGTCAAAGGATTTTAGCAGTATTATTAGTAGTTAGTTAGTTAGTTAGTAATTAGGGTATTTGTTCAGTCATTGCTTGCATGCACTGTTTCACTCGAAAAACAAGAGGTGTGTTTTGGGCGTAACATGCAATAAACCAATCAGAGATCATCTCCCATTCCCTTTAAAAGTCAGGCGCGTTTGGACCTTGGAGCATTGCTGTTATGATGGAGGATTTGCACCGTAATATTTGTATTTGTAATCTTCTGCATGTGTGTGTGCTGCTGTGCGTCCCTGTGTGTGTAACAAGCATAGTGTGCACGCGCTGTGCACGAGTCTAGGAGCATTTTACTAATGCTCTGTTAAAATAACAATGAAATGCTGCGTTATTGACTTTAGACCAGGTTTTTGTTGGTCAATGGCGCCATCACTTCCCGCTGCCTCAAGATAGCAATACTCCCAGAATGCACCTGAACACACCTCCCTGTAAGACCAGCACGCCCAGAATGCACCTGAACACACCTCCCTGTAAGACCAGCACGCCCAGAATGCACCTGAACACACCTCCCTGTAAGACCAGCACGGCCAGAATGCACCTGAACACACCTCCCTGTAAGACCAGCATGCCCAGAATGCACCTGAACACACCTCCCTGTAAGACCAGCACGCCCAGAATGCACCTGAACACACCTCCCTGTAAGACCAGCACGCCCAGAATGCACCTGAACACACCTCCCTGTAAGACCAGCACGGCCATGGGCGCACAGATGGGCGCAGGTGCATTTGCTATTTAAACGACGCGGGCGCTGGGCGGGAAATTGACAACTGGGTCGGTCTTAAACCAGCAAAGACACTTGCGTCTGGCTTTAAGCCGCGCTGCTCTGGGTGCAAGATAGGGCCTTAATAATGACAGTTCAATTGTATGACAAACTTAAAGAAATATCCACTTCTATATAATGAATAGTAGGGCTGGTTATCACCAATGATTTCCCGAACCTAATTGATATAAATTTAGCTTGAATATAAAAGAGATTCTCAGAGAACTTCTGCTGTAAATTGTACAACCCAGAAGCAACCCTCAAATAGTTTTTATAATGCATCAGGTTAATGTTTACCTTAAGAACTGACCCCCCAAAAGTTTGTTTATTATTATATTAACATAGTTAACACATATTAAAAGAGAGATTTCTGGATTTTATGAATCAATATCAGATCACTTAAACAAACAGTGATGATAGGCAATATAGTTGCTCGATTTTAATTGGAGAATTGGTTATTTTAACCCAGCCCTAATGAATAGTTGTGCGTTGTAGCGTTGTGGACGACATAGGTGCATGCACAGTATTTGGCCGAGGGTTTAGGAGTCCATTCATGTGTACCGTATTTTCCGGACTATAAGTCGCACTTTGTTTCATGCTTTGGCTGGTCCTGCGACTTATCGTCAGGTGCGACTTATATATCAAAATATATATAATGTAACGTGTTTTAAATGTTATTTCATGCTGAAAACATTACCGTCTACAGCCGCGAGACGCGCTCTAGGCTTGTGACGACTATATGCTGCTCCTAAAGACAACTGAGAAAGAAAAGAAACTGCAGACCGAAAACAGTCATCGAGCAGCAGAAGGAGAGTTTGGAGTGAGAGAGAAACTTGTGAGGGACTGGAGAAAAGGTTAGTCTTACTGCAATGAAGAAAACAAAGAAAGCTAGTCGCGCTGAAATCCAGATGGCCAGAGCTGGAGGAAGGAGTCCACAGATGGGTGCTTGAACAACGTGCTGCTGGGAGAGGCTCGTCAACAGTGCCGTTACGTTACGTTAACGTAGAGGACACCTACCGTATTCAGCCCCTTGTTCTGGGGGCTGTTGGGTAGTTTAATAACTGTTAATGTGTTACGTTAACATAGAGGACACCTACCGTATTCAGCCCCTTGTTCTGGGGGCTGTTGGGTAGTTTAATAACTGTTAATGTGTTACGTTAACGTAGAGGACACCTACCGTATTCAGCCCCTTGTTCTGGGGGCTGTTGGGTAGTTTAATAACTTGCCTTTCCAGATTAAATGTCTGTTCTTGGTCTTGGATTTTGTGAAATAAATTTCTAAATAAATGCGACTTATAGTCCAGTGTGACTTATATATGTTTTTTTTCCTCTTCATGACGCATTTTTTGACTGATGTGACTTATACTCCGGAGCGACTTATAGTCCGGAAAATACGTTTTTTTCTTTTGGGGTTGTTCTGGGTCTCTGTGTTCATTTGGCGTCTCTTTGTAGTCGATTTGTTTCTCTTTGTGGTAGTTTTGGGTCCCTTTTTCACATAATTTTGTAGCGTTATTCCAGTGGTCCAACTACAGTCATTAGATCTGAGAAAAGTCTTTTAGTTGCATTCATTCTTAGTGCTTAGGTGCTGCACCTAAACCTTTTTCACTTATTGTCTTATGTTGCTGGTTTTGTATTGTTTATTATTACTGCTTTAATTGCTGTTCAATTATGTTGTTGCTGTCTGTTATTTCTGTGTTCCTTTAATTGTAAAGTGCACCGACATGTTTAAAGTCCCAGTGTGTAATGTGTTTAGTTGTTCATTATCAAAATCTGTGTTGCCCGTTCACAACCTTCTCCTTTTTCATGAATATTTACCTCCACCATCAATTCCAGGTATTCCTTTTGGCTTGAAATTTCACATTTGCGTTCACATGAACTGGGGTAGACGCTCCATATTCATGCTCCATCTTGAAATACGTTAGCCGGTAAGGAACATACAGGACATACTGCTCCGCCTTTCTGGTTTTCGCTGTTACATGATAAACTCACAGGTGCTGCTAATGCTGCTAACGGGTATCGTAGCTTCCCGGCCCCGGCAGGTTTGAAGAAGGAAACATGGAGGACCAACACGTATTCAAAATCCACATTTCAGGAACAGGAGTCTTCTTCTTCGCCCAGAAAAAGAAAAAGGAGATTGAAAAGAACGAGAGACCAGCTTTTTGAAGCGTGAAGGCTACCGTAGCTGTAATACGTACTTTGAACTGCGTGGTGCGAGAAAGATGATTGATATATGATCTCAACGCTAGATGGGAGAAATTCCCACACAATTTGATTATTTGATTGACCTAAACCTTATAAAGTAGGGAAAACCGTGCTAGTGTTTGTGAGTTTATATGACAGGGCTGTTTGAGGACATTGGACCAAAAAGGTTGGGAGGTTTAGGACTGTGGACTGACCTTAAAACAGTGTGTTACCTTCGTAGACTTGTGTCCGGCCGTGTCCTCTCATCTCACCCTTCAGTCCAGCCTGTCAGTCAGGCTTACTGCACCGGAGAAGGATTAAAGTCGAACCAACCGGCACGGTTCCTCCTCTTCCTCCCTCCCACTCACCTCTTGCTCCTTCGTTCATTCAGCTGTTAAGACCGACTGCACCACAGGCCCTTTTCTCTGGATAAGTTAGTTTTTTCTTTCTGCCAAAGTAGAATTACCTCGGATGTATCCTCAGTTTCTCTCCCACATAGTTGCTCTATTTTTAAAGAATCCCCGCTGTGCTCTCCTCACACCGACCCTGGATCTCTTTAAAAGCGAGGCCCCGGTGGCAGAGTCCCGTCTAGTGATTCGAGGGTTACTCCCCTGTGCCTCTTGGGATGACTCCTTTTCCCTCGCCTCCGCATGTGGACGGCTGCTGTCGGTGAGCATCATCACGCTGTGTTTGATCCCTGTCCAGATAATGTACGCTGTGGTCTGAAGATGCACAGAAGCTCTGTGTTTGTGTCTAGGGCTGCCTGCAACTAACAATTATTTTCATTGTTGGATTAGTTGTTTGGTCTATAAAATGTGAAAAATGTGCTTCCCAAAGCTCAAGATGACATCCTGAAATGGCTTGTTTTGTCCACAACTCAAAAATATACAGTAGGGCTTGGCCAAAAATGACATTGCACATTATGTCCATATGGACAGACAGACAAACAGACAGACAGACAGAGAGAGAGAGAGAGAGAGAGACACACACAGACAGACAGACAGACACACAGACAAACAAACACAGATAGACAGACAGGCAGAGAGAGACAAACAGACAGACAGGCAGAGAGAGAGACAGACTGACAAGAGGGCAAACCAATACAACAGGAGACATAACTACTTGTGTAACGTTAGTGCTGTCCCCCCCCCCCCTCTCTCTCTTTGGACTGTGCAGGAGACAGCACATGACTCAGCGAATTACACCACTGTACACAGAGCCAGTGTTGCCAACTTAGCGACTTTGTCGCTAGATTTAGCGACTTTTCAGTCTCTTAGGAGAGACAGCGGGACGGGAGAAAGACGCCGCTGAGCTGGTCTGGCCCTGGGCAAGCCAGCCTTCTTTGATACTTCTTTATCGATCTTTTTCCCTACCTTTGTAGAATTTATTTTTTTTACTTCAAAGATCGGCTGCCTAAGTAATAATTATAAGGTAAAATACATTGCTGTATTGAATTTGTGATTATTTGGCTAAAGATTTCTATTTCTTTCTATCTACCTTACTGACACAACCACTAAGCTTTATACAAATGATTGCGTAATGACGTCAAACATATGCAAATAAGCGCATGACGTCATTTGCTACTTTTAGCGACTTTTGGAGCTGGTGCTAGCGACTTTCATTGGAAAAGAGTTGGCAACACTGCACGGAGCCATTCGTAATTTGGTCATAAACAACCGAGTCTCTCTCTTGCTGTTCCTTGAATCTCTCCGACGATATTTTCTCGCTGTCTCTGCGGTTAAAGATTTACATTAGCGTCTTTGTTAGCGTCTCGTTATTTGCATAGACAGTTAAAGAAATGGACCAAGTGATCCCATAGATTTCAACGGAGACCAGTGAAGGATATTAGAAGCTCTTTCCCGGTGATGGCTGAGCGTTACTGAGCAGCCTCCAACTGAGCTTGAAGACGTAGATGTGACGTGAGCAACCTGTCTGAAAGTTGGAAGTCTTCTGGTAGCTGTGCCAAGAGAAATCTCAATCATTCCCAATCTAGCAGAGACGGAGAGCGTAGGTATATGTAAGGAGATAACATGGACACAGGCTAATTATTGATCACTAAAATGATAGTTAACATTAGTCATTACACTTAAACAGCTGATGGAAGTCCAAACTGCCTGAGAGCTTCTCCTGTACTATACGGTAACTCCTCTACTATGAGACAGGAAGTCTCGTGGTTATGACACAATCGTTAGCCTGTTGTTATAAAAACGTCTGCTACGGAGCCATAACGTGAGCTACAAGGTAATGGAGCCTTTTATACATTGTCGTGTTTCTTTAGAAATAAACAACAGACAAATAGAGACTTTAAATGCTTCAGATGTAAAGGTATTCTCTGTCAAAGTGACGCCAAAATGAATGGGAGTCAATGGGATGCTAACGGCAGGTGATGGCTTGGTAGCATCAAAATGGCGCCATAAGAGCTACGCGTTATGGAGAGAGGCTTACCCCCCTTGGTTCTTCGCCCTCGTTGTTTGTTTACTTCCGGTACCGACAGCCGCGTGATTGAACGTCATCAACACGCCCCACTCGCTCGCTTCCCAACCGGCTCAGAATGACTTTTTTACTCTCTAATAATATTTGAATATACTTTTTCATATTTGAATGTCTGTTTCTTTCTACTGTTTGAATGTATATTTGATTTTAGAATATTTGATGACAGCCTTAATATTCAGTTTACTGTCACCGAGGAAACTAGAAAATAGTCACATTTAAGAAGCTGGAATCAGAGACTTTTTTTCATAGAAAATGACTCAAACTGATTAATTTATTATCAAAATAGTTGATGTGTACTTTTACTTTTGTCATTTTAGGTATATTTGCTAATACTTTTTTACTTTAAGTAACATTTTGAATACATGCCTTTTACTTGTAACAGAGTATTTCTACACTGTGGTATTACCACTTTTACTTCAGTAAAGATCCAAGTATTTCTTTCACCTCTGTATAAACATAGTTTCAGAAAAAGAATAGGCAGGATTAAAGTGTGTCATACCAAACAGTCATGACTTTGAGGTGAAAAAGCGGTTTTAGGCTACGTTTACGTTGCTACGTTTTGGTTTTTAAGCTGAGTTTGAGGCAAAAGCTATCTCCATGCACACAAGTGTTTTTACTCTTTAATCTCTGTTAAAACTAACACAGCCAAACCTCGTATCTCATTAACGTTCTCGGAAACTGGGCATAAACAGGAGGCAGCATGTATACCAAAGCCCGTTGCTGGTAGTGGTGACGTCAGTATCTTAGTCTCAGACCGTTAAGACTGAAACACGACCCCGCAGATTCCAAACCAAAACGGGTCAGAAGTGTTTCCAAATGTCTCCGTTTTAAGGGGCTCAGAAACACCAGAGCAGGGGGAATGAGAGGGGGAAACGCCAGAGCAGGGGGAATGAGAGGGGGAAACACCAGAGCAGGGGGAATGAGAGGGGGGAACACCAGAGCAGGGGGAATGAGAGGGGGGAGCACCAGAGGAGGGGGAATGAGAGGGGGAAACATCAGAGCAGGGGGAATGAGAGGGGGGAACACCAGAGCAGGGGGAATGAGGGGGGGAAACGCCAGAGCAGGGGGAATGAGAGGGGGAAATGCCAGAGGAGGGGAATGAGAGGGGGAAACATCAGAGCAGGGGGAATGAGAGGGGGGAACACCAGAGCAGGGGGAATGAGGGGGGGAAACGCCAGAGCAGGGGGAATGAGATGAGAGGGGGAAACATCAGAGCAGGGGGAATGAGAGGAGGAAACGCCAGAGCAGGGGGAATGAGAGGGGGAAACATAGCAGAAGATATTCCTTTTTAAAACCAAAACGTAGCGATGTTACTGTAACGTAGCCTTAGTTGAGATGGAGTCTGGATCTGTCAGTGAAAGATGAACTAAAGGTAATATACAGCATCAGTATGACCTGATGGATGTTTATGGGTTTTCCCTCCGGATCTTAGCAGGTCAAATCTGACTGGGTCAGTACGTGTGTGTGTGTGTGTGTGTGTGTGTGTGTGTGTGTGTGTGTGTGTGTGTGTGTGTGTGTGTGTGTGTGTGTGTGTGTGTGTGTGTGTTCATTTGATCGAATATGTGAGCAATCTAACGTTCAGCGTGGAAGGACTGAAGTTTTCTTCTACAACAGTCTGAAAAACATCTGCTGATTAATAGTCATGATTATCGATCAATGTGTTTCCTTTTTTAATGAAAGATAGGTAAGTGGATGGGTGGATGGATGGATGGATGGGTGTGTGGGTGGATGGATGGATGGATAGATGGGGGAATTCAGGTGTCCAGTAGCTCACACAGTCAAAAAATTACTTAAAAGCAACATCAATATATAAGAAAAGGATACCCCAAAAAAGTAACTAAATAATGAGATGTATATGAAAACTTCAGTAGGAATATAATGAAGAATCAGAAACTGTACTGTAATATCAAATGGAGACAAATATTACAATAGCAACCAGAAACAAAAGGTTTCAGAAAGAGGTTGCCTCTGCTGGAGTTGGAAGCTTCCTCTTCCTTTCATTAACAGTATTGATCAGCACGGTCTGTATTAATGTTAATGGGCCCTCGAGGTTGGAGCATCGTGTCTTTCTGTTGACGTGACGAAGATGTATGTTACTCTCACGTGACGTTTCCAGCTCTCCTGAGAGTTTTTATTGACTTTATTTTCTAGCTTTCCTCGCTGGCGTCTCTAATCTTCACTTGTCTGTAGTTATGTGCTTCTTGACTGACAGAGCAGGGGGAATGAGAGGGGGAAACGCCAGAGCAGGGGGAATGAGCGGGGGAAACGCCAGAGCAGGGGGAATGAGAGGGGGAAACATAGCAGAAGATATTCCTTTTTAAAACCAAAACGTAGCGATGTTACTGTAACGTAGCCTTAGTTGAGATGGAGTCTGGATCTGTCAGTGAAAGATGAACTAAAGGTAATATACAGCATCAGTATGACCTGATGGATGTTTATGGGTTTTCCCTCCGGATCTTAGCAGGTCAAATCTGACTGGGTCAATACGTGTGTGTGTGTGTGTGTGTGTGTGTGTGTGTGTGTGTGTGTGTGTTTGATCGAATATGTGAGCAATCTAACGTTCAGCGTTGAAGGACTGAAGTTTTCTTCTACAACAGTCTGAAAAACATCTGCTGATTAATAGTCGATTATCGATCAGTGTGATCTTTTTTAATGAAAGATAGGTAGGTGGATGGATGGATGGATGGATGGATGGGTGGGTGGATGGATGGACGGGTGGGTGGGTGGATGGATGTGTGGATGGATGGATAGATGGGTGGATGTATGGGTGTGTGGGTGGGTGGGTGGGTGGATGGATGGATGGATGGATGGATAGATGGGTGGATGGATAGATAGATGGGTGGGTGGATGGGTGGGTGGATGGATGGATGGGTGGGTGGATGGGTGTTTGGGTGGATGGATGGATGGATGGGTGGGTGGATGGATGGGTGTGTGGGTGGATGGATGGATGGATGGATGGATGGGTGGATGGATGGGTGTGTGTGTGGGTGGATGGATGGATGGGTGGGTGTTTGGGTGGATGGATGGATGGATGGATGGATGGGTGGGTGGATGGGTGTGTGTGTGGGTGGATGGATGGATGGGTGGGTGTTTGGGTGGATGGATGGATGGATGGATGGGTGGGTGGATGGATGGGTGTGTGGGTGGATGGATGGATGGGTGGATGGATGGATGGGTGTGTGGGTGGATGGATGGGTGTGTGGGTGGATGGGTGGGTGGATGGGGGAATTCAGGTGTCCAGTAGCTCACACAGTCAAAAAATTACTTAAAAGCAACATCAATATATAAGAAAAGGATACCCCAAAAAAGTAACTAAATAATGAGATGTATATGAAAACTTCAGTAGGAATATAATGAAGAATCAGAAACTGTACTGTAATATCAAATGGAGACAAATATTACAATAGCAACCAGAAACAAAAGGTTTCAGAAAGAGGTTGCCTCTGCTGGAGTTGGAAGCTTCCTCTTCCTTTCATTAACAGTATTGATCAGCACGGTCTGTATTAATGTTAATGGGCCCTCGAGGTTGGAGCATCGTGTCTTTCTGTTGACGTGACGAAGATGTATGTTACTCTCACGTGACGTTTCAACTCTCCTGAGAGTTTTTATTGACTTTATTTTCTAGCTTTCCTTTTCTCTAATCTTCACTTGTCTGTAGTTATGTGCTTCTTGACTGACAACGTTGGTATTGGATTACTGGTCTCGGGAAAATGATGTTCCAGTAGAACTACATGCAGGTCATTTACAAAGAAATCCAGCTCCTCTAACACCACCTGCAGCCTGTAGTGAGATTTGCAAAAATCCACAGCTCCCTGTTCAGATGCACCAATCAGGGCCAGGGGGGGTGTCTAACTGTTCAGATGCACCAATCAGGGCCAGGGGGGGTGTCTAACTGTTCAGATGCACCAATCAGGGCCAGGGGGCGGTGTCTAACTGTTCAGATGCACCACTCAGGGCCAGGGGGGTGTCTAACTGTTCAGATGCACCAATCAGGGCCGGGGGGGGTCTAACTGTTGAGATGCACCACTCAGGGCCAGGGGGGTGTCTAACTGTTCAGATGCACCAATCAGGGCCGGGGGGGGTCTAACTGTTGAGATGCACCAATCAGGGCCAGGGGGGGGTTGTCTAACTGTTGAGATGCACCAATCAGGGCCAGGGAGTGTCTAACTGCGTGTCAATCACTGCTCATGCACACGCATTCATTCTCCCTTGTGGGGGGAGGGGCTTAGGAGACCGTTTTGGGCTTTAGCAGAAAGGGGGAGGGACTGAGAAGTTGTTTTCTTCTTTGGCTAAGTCCTGGATCTTCACAATCCTTCCTACAGCGCCTTTAATGCATTTAATAAGTAATTGTTTCACTAATTTTTCAAGCAAAAATGCAAAATATTGGCTGATTGTCTTTGTCATATAAACAAAACAATTGGGCTTTTTTAAACATGTTGAAGGAAAATCATTTGAATACGTTCCTTTTGGCTCAGGGACATTTTCACTATGAGTAATCAATTAATCAATAAAATAGGCAGATTAATCATTAATGAAAACCAATCTCAGCTGCAGCCCTAAAACAAAGATAGCTGACGTCACGGCCATCTTGATTATCTGGCCAAATTGGTGCTAAAATGTTTGATCACCTCGTAAGAAAGTGTTTGACCAACCGCTGTGTTAACCAGGGAGGAAGTGTGTAATGCAAGATGCTATTGAGTTGCATTATGGGAAATGTAGGATTAAGTGTTGAACCCCAGCTTGACCCATTATAGTGAATAGAAGTCAGGATATCTTGGTCTCTGTTGCTTTGATGTTGACCGTTTTTTTAAATCTTTCTCCACCATCCTGATACTCGATCACAGTGCCTTGCTCAATGGTTAAGGCAAGAGCCTTTCTTATACCAAACATGTTACTGTGTTACAGCCTCACAGAGCTGCTGGCATGGCTGTAAGAAATTGTAGACATTTAAATAGTGAGGAAATCATTTCTTGCTTAACAATTAATCCAAAAAAATATATACTGAAAATGATCAGACAGAAGACTAAAGCCTTGGCTGTGTTCACAGATGTGTGTGTGTGTGTGTGTGTGTGTGTGTGTGTGTGTGTGTGTGTGTGTGTGTGTGTAAACATAAATACACACTTCTAAAATAAGTTGGCATCAGTGTAGCTGATGGGATTGTGTGTGCTATTCTCAGTTTGGTGCTTTGTGACCTGTTTTACTGCCACAGGGACAGTTAATCCTCTCTGAGCAGCTTGTTAACTCAGTTACTCCCGTCATGTAAACTCGGCCTCGGACTAAGGCCCTGTTTACACGAATACGCTCGCGGCTGAAAACGACAAAATCAGACATGAAAATCACTCACCTTTTGGCGAAATTCGCTGTTTTGAAACCAAAATAGGTGACCTACGTGAATCGTGTAGATTCGATGAGAAAATGTTTGGGGGGGTTTAAGTACTCGGGCCTGGTGCCTGATTTCTGGCGTTTGACTATTTTAGAAAAATAAATAAATAAAAAAGTCCACATGGGATTTGTTTTGATGCGCTGAATCATCGAACTTCCACCTACCAATGAAACGAGTTCTAGCCAATCAGATGCAAAGTAGGGCGGGTCTTTGCTGAAATGTGAGAGTGCGGTGCCAGTGTGGTCTCCGTGGTAATGCGGCAAAAAAAAATGGAGGCAAAGTTTATCATACTTGGAGCATGTAGATACAGCTTTAGTTGAGAAAGTAGTTAAAACAAATGGCGCTGGGCATGAATAGAGGACAAGAGGAAAAGGGGGGAGACGGGAAGCCGTTTAGCACTTGGTGCCTCAAACTGAGGGAGCCGGGTGCTTCTGCAGCGCGTGTTGAAGGAAGACGCTGTACGACAGCAGCGGTAAGACAGGGCTGCTAGTCACAAAGCTTCGGTCCGTGCACTCTGTCATACGAGTACGTTACTGGCAACGACCGCTGCCGCAAACACAAACACAAACAAACAATATGTGTGTGCACCGTACAGCGTCACCATATACACGCAGATTTCCCCACCAAAACGCTCGTCTAAACGCGGGAAAAAAAGTGAGAATGCAACGCCACTTTTGCATTTTCTCTTCAGATGGTTTCCGTCTAAACATAGCCTAAGGTTGTGGCAGTTCTGGTTAAGTTGAGACTCTTTGTTTCTGTGCCATGATGAAGCAGTAAAATCTACGTCAACATCAGGAGTATTGGTAATACTCCCTGGCCACAAGTCAGCTAGTTAGAGCCGTACTTACAACTGTTACCGGTGCACTTTAAAGAGAACTTGATGATATACATTTCCTCTAATTTATCTTTCTCAAAACAAAAGAGAAAAGACAACAAATGCAGGAGGTGGACCTCATTGTCTACTGCCTCTGTGTCTGCAACCTTTAAAGCCATCACAGGTTAAAGGAACAGTTCTTAGTTAAATATGCTTTATTGCTTTGTTTTTGAGAGTAAAGGCCGATTTATACTTCTGTGTTAAATTGGCGCTGTTGCTACGTACGTATGTAGGTTGAGACACGGACCTTACGCCGTAGCCTGACGTACACCTCTCAGAAAATGTAACTACACGTGGCTCGGCTGTGGCTTGGTAGCGTTGCATTTCCCCGACTCATTTCCTGGTCCTCCTTCTCCGTGATCAACATGAAATCAAGGAGAGGGTTTGCTTCTCCTGCTCCAGATTTGCAAATGGTCAGAAAGAACAGGGGAGACACCACGTTTCTCCCACTATGACTCTAGAGTGGCTACTCACTCCGAAGATAATCACAGTCACTCTCTCACTCTATCACACACACACACACACACACACACACACACACACACACACAGTGCACAAGTATAAACTTCCAGGCAACTTACGTAGGCTACGGCAGAGCTCTTTGTGGAGCCTCCACAGAACCATAAATCAGACTTAAGGTGGCAGAATCAATATCAATCATGCCTAACAGGCAATGAGACTAGCCTAGCATAATAATTGAATTTGCTGGCCCTGTCTGAAGCGAGAAAATACACCACTATGGCACACTTATTAATACGTTTTATCTTGTTAATTTAATCTTAAACAGAAATGTAAAAATGTTAAGAGTCATGTCTGGGCGGATGGATAAAGTGTTGTTTGTCAAGAGTTACACCACATAACTCCTCTTAGAACCACAACATGTTGTAACATGTCTGTCTGTGTACAGATTAAACAAATGAGATACAGAAACATGTTAATCAGTAATCTTTGGAGGTGTTGGTAGATGCAATTCTTTAAACTTTGAACAGAGCTAGGTTAGCTGTTTCCTTCTGCTTCCAGTCTTTATGCTAAGCTAGGCTAATTGCATCCAGGTGCTCCAGCTCTCCACCTAACACCCAAGCTGTGTTCGAAACCGTTCCCTCACTCACTCACTCACTATTCCCTATAAAGTGTTTGTTAAAAACAGACCTTCTCATACGTCCCTGGAAACCAACCGAGCACTCAGGAGGAGAGTAAAAGGTTTTATATTATATATGTTGCATGTTACACTTCCACTGCTCATTGTTCGCCTTCTTCTAAAATATTAGAAACACTAAAGCAGAACCAGATAACCCGAGACGTTATAAATTAGGTGTTGCTCCATTATTTCTGAGAGCAGAAGTGTCTGCGAGTTTTGGATATTCTGTTTCTGTTTGACAAAGTGCAGTGTGAACGCAAACAATGTTGCAACTTCATGTTGTGAATTAACAGGTTTTATTCGAAGTACTCAAGTTTCAAGTCCAGGTTTCGAGGGTGGAGAAAAGGTCAGGTGGATTCTGGGAAGGAGCAAGTCCGTCAGAGAGAGAGAGAGAGTAGGCCGGCTAGCAGAGGGGTCCAGTGGTGGTGGTTCTGGTCCGGTGTATGACAGGAGTGGAGCAGTAAGAGGAGTCAGGTTCCAATGGCAGCTGGAGGCACAAGAGAAAGGATCAGGACAGGCAAACATACAAGTAGACTAAACAGATAGGCAAAGGCTTGTCTGGAGCGAGACTAACCGTGGCAGTCTTGACTATGATCTGACGCAGAGTGGAGGAATGACGGGGTATATGAAGCAGAGGTTGATGCGGTAGATAAGAGGAAACTGGAACCCTGACTCCCGCACACCAGACTCCACTCCTGCAATTAGGACAGACAGAGAGGAGGGGGACAGGAGAGAGAGAAGCTACCTAGGGGCAGAAGGCCTAACATATACAATGTCAGTGTTTCCAGTTATGTAAAGTAGGCCTAGAACACCTCATCCTCTAACTTTATCTCCTTATTCAACATCATCATGTCTGAACTGGACTTACCCCACTTTGTCACATCAGACTGCGTAACGTTTCAGCGGCCCTCGTCCTACAACACAACCCTCCACACAGCCACTGACAGCCTCCTCACGTAACACAGCATGGTCTCACTTTTTTTATTACCCTTTATTCAGTTACAGCCCGGTGGTGAGCAGCAAGTTGGCACACTTCAAATGTTTTTCAGCCTCAGGAAACAAAGTCTGTGTTTCATAATGTGTTAAATGGTTGGCTTAGCCGGCAGGAGAAGCTGATATGAAGCTGCTGATACTTTGTTCTTACATTAAATACTGCGGTGGAGGAAGATCCAAAAAGAGTACAAAAAAACCACTGGGTCACCAATCACACCCACAAAATGTGTTGTTTTGACCCAATTTTAATGTTATTTATTCAAGATGACGTCCTCAAATGTCTTGTTTTGTCCACAAATTCAAATATATTCAGTTTACTATCACAGAGGAGAGAAGAAACTATCACATTTAACAAGCTGATATCAGATAATAATTACTCTTTTTTTTCTAGCAAAATGATTGAACCGATTAATCGATTGTCAAAATAGTTGTCGATTGATTAAATAGTTAACGAGTAATTGATTAATCTTTGCAGCCCTAAAATGTTGAGTTTCTGCAGTGCCACAGCAGAGGAGATGCTGCTGCAGTGGAAGTAAGGGTTATATACAAGAATGAAAAAAAATATCAGCTCAACAAACACTCTGATCAGATGGGAGGAAGCTACTCTCGTGTAATTTCCTGTTAGTGGTCACCCCCGGGACAAGTAACTGAGCTGAATTAGACACTTCAGTCAGTGTTAGCAGTGTTCAAGCGTGGGTGCGGATACAGCAGCTTTCATTTCTTATAAAGATGTTGGTGAGTTTATATTGAGTGTTTGGCTTTCGCGGTGATGATTGTGCAGTTTGTAATGAATGCATTAATTTCTCCTGGCAGGGTACGGCTGTTCCATGCTCCTCGGGGGTCACGTCTGAGCGAGCTGTCCCCAGCTCAGGGATGTACAAGCTGGAGATTGAGCTGAAGAGAGGACACAATCTGGCCGTCAGAGACAGAGGAGGTAGAGTCATGTCTTATCTGTGAACTCCTGTTCTTTTTCTGTTGTTGTTTTTATGCATCTGCGACCACTTTTATTTGTCTTTTCAGGCAGCAGTGATCCGTATGTCAAGTTTAAGCTCGCTGGAAAAGAGGTATTCAGAAGCAAAACCATCCACAAAAACCTCAACCCAGTGTGGGACGAGAAAACGACTTTAATAGTGGACTGTCTGAGTGACCCGCTGTATGTAAAGGTAAAGACTTAGACACATACAATCCTGCTCAAAGCTTTTCCCCATGAAAAATAAATGAACAAAAGAGTCAGTTGTTGTTACTCTTCTGCAGGTGTTTGACTACGACTTTGGCCTTCAAGATGACTTCATGGGTTCTGCATACCTCTACCTCGAGTCTCTCGAGCAGCAGAGGTATGTCAGCCTGATCATATTTGTATGTCCCTCCCTTTTTACGAACAAAAACTACTTTTTTAAGTTCCGTTACGTTGCTGTGGCCGGTCTATGACACAGTCACGTCAGGACCCAAAAACAGAATACTCCACGTACTAGTGGTGTAATGTACCATAGTTGATTAGTGGTCCGTACAGATCAACACTCACAGTTCGGAATGCATGTGAACCGTGGATCAATTGCAAAGTTTAACCATAATAATAGTGTGAAATAAATTTTTTACTGTCTCTGTTACTTAACCTAAGCTGATAAATCTCTCTCTCTCACCGGTGCCTTAACGACCGGTACCGGAATAGCAACACGGATTTCGGTGCCTCATTTCGGTGCCACTTAAATGTCTGCGCTGCTCTCTGATGCTACGAAACAGACTGTAGAGGCTAAGCCTAAGCTTTAAGCCCCTGAGGTGCTGTTCCACGGGCAAAGTAATCAACGCACTTTTTACCTTTTTGATCAATGAAAGTCCAAGTCATATTTGCAGTTAAAACCTTTGGTTCCATTTATTTCCATGAGATCTTAGTTGGGTTTCCAGGCAAATCACTGCTTGTATGTATGCCTGTGTAGTGTTGTGGTGTTGGTGTGCATGTGCGTGTGGTCAAAAACTGTATGTGCTTCCGGGTTGCAGCTGAGGAACCAAAGATTGGTTCCTATTTATACCAAGGGCACTAATTGGCTCTTACATAGACATTAGAGGTAACAGAAGCATCGCTGCATGTCACGCTAGTTAAGACTAACGGTACGCTTGGCAGCAGGTAACGTTGATGTTAGCCTAACGCTACCGTTAGCTAGTAGCTGGATTAAACACGGTTAAAATGCTGACAGTGAAACAATGTAAAGGTGTGACTGTATTTCACTGTAGAGGATTCCAACAGCGGGACGTACAACAGTCTGCCGCTAAAGCTATGAGCTAAAAGACTCAAACTGCACTATGGTCACGGCTGTTGAACAACACAGACGTGACTAAATGTTGCATTTACTTAATACTGGTAAACCTTGTTTAAAGTTATTGTAAAATACCCTTTCTTCATCTGTTTTTGTCATTTAACAGAAATTTACTGGTGAAAGAAGTTATTATTGTTAAAGTGCTCATATTATTCTCATTTTCAGGTTCATAATTGTATTTAGAGGTTGTACCAGAATAGGTTTATGTGGTTTAATTTTCAGAAAACACCATATTTTTGTTGTACTGCACATTGCTGCAGCTCCTCTTTTCACCCTGTGTGTTGAGCTCTCTGTTTTAGCTACAGAGTGAAGACATCTCACTGCTGTAACATCTTTGTTGGGAGTCGCACATGCTCAGTAGCTAGGTAAGGACTACTAGCCAGTCAGAAGCAGAGTATGAGGGCGTGCCCTGACAGTACCTAGGTAAGGACTACTAGCCAGTCAGAAGCAGAGTATGAGGGCGTGTCCTGACAGTACCTAGGTAAGGACTACTAGCCAGTCAGAAGCAGAGTATGAGGGCGTGCCCTGACAGTACCTAGGTAAGGACTACTAGCCAGTCAGAAGCAGAGTATGAGGGTGTGGCCTGACAGTACCTAGGTAAGGACTACTAGCCAGTCAGAAGCAGAGTATGAGGGCGTGTCCTGACAGTACCTAGGTAAGGACTACTAGCCAGTCAGAAGCAGAGTATGAGGGCGTGGCCTGACAGTACCTAGGTAAGGACTACTAGCCAGTCAGAAGCAGAGTATGAGGGCGTGCCCTGACAGTACCTAGGTAAGGACTACTAGCCAGTCAGGAGCAGAGTATGGGGGCGTGCCATGCTAGCAGCTAGGCGAGCATTATAACGTGTGTTCCAAAGTGACCACGTTTGTCTCTGAAGTAAAGGCTGGACTACAATAGAGCTGTTTGGAGCAGTTTGTGAACAGTGTTTTCTGTTGGAGATGGTAAGTCCCTTTGGGGGGGACTTTGGGCTTTTTCACTTTGTAAACCTATAACATGCACACACAAAAAATAACACAATAAAGGAAAGGGGAAAAGCCAAAAAGCAAAATATGAGCACTTTAAAAGTTATTATTACATTTTTAATAAATCATTTAAATTCTGATCTGATCCGTGAGTATTGTGATCCGTTGCACCCCTACCACATACACATGTTAATTGATCAGATTAACCTTGTTTTCATACTTGAACTACTAGAATAACGCAACCACAAGTACTTAACGTGAAAAAACTGTGAGCAAAAACATAATTTATCAGCAGAGGTATGCCACATTTGTGTGTCCCTCCCCAAAAACTACTCTTCTCAGTTCCATTACTCTGCTTACATACACCCAGTGTTATATCTAGGTTTGTCTAAGACTAATGTGCACTTTTTACAGTGGGTGGGGGGGGGGCACTATCTCAATATAATAAAAAAGGCATATCTTAATATACATAGTATTACCTCATTACCTTACTAAATTGTAACCATATTTGTGTCTAAAACCATAGAAAACTAGAGCAGATAATACATAAATAACACTCAAAAGCTTGAAGAAGTCCACTGGAGACCAACTACAATCATTCGATCTGAAAAAAAGCTTTTTAATGGGAACGACAACCCTGCACCAAACTTTCCTCTTTCATTCCTATCTATATTCTAAAGCTTTTTACACAGGGTTCATATATCAGTCAGAGCCTGACTTATACAACATTTCATTCCTAAACACATGTAGAAAATGGATTTTTTTTTGGAGAAATGAACAATCTGTGCCATCACTGTAAAAGAAAGACAAAACTGTGTTAATGCCTATACTGATATCTAGTGGTCAATCGTGTCAACTGCAATCATCTTATCATTAGAGCACTTTCAAATGTTTAGTTCTTACTGGCATTTATCAGATTCTAATGTGATTCACAAAATTATTCTTACTTTTGTTTTTCTACAGTTTTTTAAGTCTGTGTAATATTTATTGACTCAGTGCAGAGAGGAAATGTTGGCTGTAAAAAGCAACAAGTGATAGAAAACTCTGCTCATTTCTGTGTGACGAAGCAGTTTTAGTGAGGAAAGTTGAAAGGACAGAGACTGACTGACTCTAAACATGAACACTGTACTTTGTGGTGTTTCAGGAGGAAAAGGGCCTCAGTTATACTCTCATATCAGTTTCACATTTTCTCCGTCAGCTTTGTATGAAACCCTGGAATGAAGACAGGAAGAAAAGACTTTGTTGATGTTAGTTTGTTCACACATCCCATCAGGAAAGTCTGTTCAAAGACTCTTGTTCAATGATTTCATCAACACATTCACTTCATCCACACAATCACTTAGTTTGAACCAGAATCTCAGCTATGTCAAAGAGAAGAAGGACTTATTGATTATGATTATGACAACATCTGGTCCGCCAAACAAAAAAATGTAAATCTAGATTTCTTTACAAATGTCCAGAAAGAGAACAAAGTGTGTAGGATAAAGGAGGTCTGGTGCTTTCTCTCTTCAGAGCCATGCTGTGGAAGAGAAACAACAACATACAAATACATCAATACAAATATTCATCAAACATTTAGAGCTCAGAGGAGTTTTCATGTTCAGTTCAGGTCAACAAACATCATCATGAACAGTGTAGTCTCGCTTTGCCAGACTCTCCTCCAAAGCGCGCTGGAGGAAGGTCTTGCTACTCCACACAGCATTCCAGGATGGGAGTAAAACATGCTCTGGTTTATTGGCATTTCTTTAAACCAGTCACAATCGTCTTGGGCGGTGCTAAGAGCCGGAGAAAAACCACGGTGTCAGCTGCACAATAGTCTCAGGAAGGAACTAGTTTTGGTGGAACATGTGTACTTCAAGAGTAGTTTTAGTCGTGCAACAGAAAACTCAGATTGGACAGATAGTCTAGCTAGCTGTCTGGATTTACCCTGCAGAGATCTGAGGAGCAGTTAGCCATGTCCTCAGAAATCCACCAGAGTTTAAAATTCCAACACAAAGGAAGCCCAAGGCAACGGATATCCGGCCTAAATGAGTGAAATCCGGCGGATTTTCCGGTGGCAACGGAGCAGTCCCGGAAGTGGAACGTCAAGGATTCATGGAGCGTTCACACCAGCTGGGAATATCAGGGACCACCCTCGTGATTACGTTGTTTTTCCGACTGCCAGCGTTCACATGGCCGGGATGCATGTTCTTCTTTTTCTGTTATATTGGGGTTTGGCATAACAACTTGTTGCATGACTGCCACCAACGGTTGGCCGTAGCCTAGAGCATCAGGTGTGTGAAAACATGGAGGCCACAACAACAAAAGATTTGCTGCTGTTTTCTTATAAGAGCATACAAACAGCACATGGACAGGTGTTTGTTTGTGTAATCTGCAGGACAACGAACGAACGGGAAAGGACACGGATAAGGTGTTGATTTTTAATACATAGGCCTATTTATGAATAATTTGAAACATGTTATGTCCGTGTATGTTTCTTGGCAGAGGCGTTTGTCCACAATAACAGTATTGTCATTGAAATATGTTCAGTGAACCAAAGTCGCCTCCATCAAACGTCAGTTGTCAACAACGCGTCACCAACTGGGAAACTCTGTTAGCAAAATCTAGCCTCAGTTTCCCACCTCTGATTCCCACAGGAAGTGACGTGAATGATGACGTTTTTACTCGGAAAAATGTTTTTCCAATGTCCATGAACGCACGGATAGACTATGAGCAGACACAGGAATGAGCGCCGCCTAAAGAAACTCAAACATTTACACCACAACTAATGACAAGATGTTAAAGTACCGCCCAAAATGTTTGATTGACAACTGATCTCTGTGCAGCGAAGAAACGCCTCAACAATCAGCTCTCAGCAAGAAACACAGAGACAAAATAAGTTGAAGAGTTAAAATGCAGAATTTAACCTTCAAATGACTTCTGTCTATTTCAGTTTACACAACTCAGCAGAGTCTTTAGGTGAATACCAATAAAACCAAAGTCCAGCATAGAGGGGCTGAGTGAATGTGGTCTGGACTCTGTGGAGGAGAGTCATGGTTTCAGAGACGCTGTAGAAGGACAGAATACCTGCACTGTGATCCAGGTACACTCCTACTCTGGAGGACAGAGGACCTGAGACGGGAGTTTGGACATTGTTGGACCAAAATGTATAACTGTTGTCACAATCTAAAGCCCAAGATATGTCATTTCGTCCAAAGAAACATTCAATCCAGCTCCCTGCTCTGCTGATATTCTTGTATGCGACTGCTACAGAAACTCCTCCTCCTCTCCTCTTCACCTCCCAGTAACAACGTCCAGTCAGACTCTCTCTACTCAGGACCTGCAGATAATCAGTGAATCTGTCTGGGTGACTAGAATAAGACTGATATTGACCCATTACTGTTGCTTTCCTGTTCCCCTCAGATAATAACAGCTGTGTGTTTACTGTGTTTGGATACAGTGTGATTTCACGTGAATATTTTAAGAATCCATCTCTGGTCTTGGGCTCTGGTTGTGGCAGTAAAACGTCCACTTCAGTTCCTGTCAGTGAGACGTTTGTCCACTTCTCTCTCAGGACGTCCTGTAGTTTATCTCTGACTTCTGACACGGCCGCTGTCACGTCCTCAAAGCAGCTCAGAGGACGGATATGGATGCTGGATGTAGATTGGCTGAGTGGTGACAGTGAGGGGTAGTTGTGTAGAAACTGGTTGTGATCCTCTGTGTGTGAGAGCTTCTTCAGCTCAGCGTCTTTCCTCTTCAGCTCAGTGATCTCCTGCTCCAGCTTCTCCTGGAGCTCTTTGACTCGACTCACTTCACTTTTCTGCTGGGATCTGACCTGCTGCTTCACATCAGAGCTTCTTTTCTCCAGGAGACGGATCAGCTCAGTGAAGATCTCGCTGTCCTCCACTGCTTTATCAGCAGAGAGATTGATGGCCTCCGCCTGCTGTTGAAGCAGCTTCACATCTTTCTCTCTGTCCTGGATTCTCTGCTGGATGTTTTGTCGACTCCCCTTGAGCTCTCTCTGCCTCTCAGCTCTCTCTGCTGCAGCTGAGACTGTGTCATGGCCTTTATGTTCGTCCACAGAGCAGAGAGAACAGATAAGCTGCTGATCAGTACGGCAGAAAATCTTCATCACCTCGTCATGACGAGAGCAGACGTTCTCCTGGAGCTTCTTGGACGGCTCCACCAGCTTGTGTTTCTTTAATGGAGCTGATTCATAATGAGGCTGAAGGTGTTTCTCACAGAAAGAAGCCAGACATTGATGACAGGACTTGTGTGCTTTGAGTTTTCTCCCAGTGCAGACATCACAGGCCACATCTTCAGCTCCAGCATAGCAGTGATCAGCAGGAGCAGCTTGGAGTCCAGTCTTCTTCAGCTCCTCCACTAAAACTGCTAACATGGTGTTTTTCAGCAGGACAGGCCTCGGTGTGAACGTCTTCCTGCACTGAGGACAGCTGTAGCTGTACTTACGATCCTCTTTATCCCAGTGGCTTTTAATACAGTTCATGCAGTAGCTGTGTCCACAGGGAGTAGTCACCGGATCCTTCAGTAGATCCAGACAGATGGAACAAGAGAAGGTTTCCCGGTCCAGCTGAACTCCTTTCTGCGCCATTTCACCTCTCGCTCAGTGACAACAACTGTCTGAGTCTCACTTCCTGAGAAGTGAAACTAGTCTGAGCTCTGATCTATAAACAGTATGTGTTTGGGAGGAGTTATCAAGTTTAGCTTCATTCCTAAAAGAGGAGTGCTTGGTGTTGCAATGCCCATATTACCATAAGTATGCCTACCATTAGTATGCCTACCATTAGTATGCCTATCATGGAAGAGATTTAGTATGTCCCAATACATAGAAGGCTATGTCAAAAATATGTCCTAATGCAACCGATTGCATTTTGTGTAAGTGCATAATATTATAATCATACCATTAGAGACATACCAAAGATTTAGTATGTCTCAATCAGGGTGGGAAATTAGCACCCATCACCAGCCAATGGCGGGTACTTTTTCAAAGTGGCGGGTGGCTTTGCCTTGTATACCAGCCACAGTGGCGTCTTGGGCGGTGCTAAGCCAAGGAATTAGTTTTGGTGGAACGTGCTTTAGTCGTGCAACAGAGTAACCCATTTGATTGGTTTTCAGCGCTAGTCCGTGACACATATAGCTGAGCTGAGGTACAGACAAAAGCAAAATTATGGGTTAAAAACATGTGGAGACATATCCCCGGTGTTAAGAGGCCCGCGGCGGAGTCAGCAGTAGCTATGAATGTACAAACTGTTAAGGGCGAAGTAAAGAAAAAGAGAAGGTACTTTTCGAACAAGTGGCGCATTGATGACGAAGGGAAAACGAGGGAATGGTTAGCCTACCTTCCCGACGACCAGTACATGCACTGTCCTTACTGTCGAACCTACGCGTCGTCAGAAAATGCAAACAATTCACTCATTAGAGGAACAACTAACCTTAAATTAGAGCCAATAAAAGACCACGAGTCATCCCAGTCTCATATCAAGTGCACTGCCATACAGCTGGCCAAGACGGGACCCCAGGAGCAGAGTGTGGCAATAAAGGCTATCTGCTCTACGCAGGCTGTTTTTCACATCACTTTTTTATTTGCCTATATTAACAAAATATGTATTAATAATAAAAAATAATGTATTGAAGCAATTCAAAATATGCTAGTGCATTTTCTTTTATCAATTTTTATTCTGGAAAAAGTGGCTGGTAAAATTGGGCAAAAAAGTAAATTTCCCACCCTGATCTCAATACATAGTTTGTCAAATGCAGAATGCCAAAAATGTGTCCCAATGCATCCAGTCGCATTTTGCAGTAAGCAAGCCAGCGTGATTTCTGACCCACAATCCTCTGTGCAGCATATCTGAGCAAGAGGCTCAAAGTTCAAGCTGCGATGTTATCAGAGTTTGATGTCCCGCCTGTCTGCAGACTGTACTGCAGGCAACAGTACGTACTTTGTAAGAGCAGCTGCAGTTTGTACTAAAAGTAAAAAGAAAAAGTATGTGATAAGGAACGCAGCAACACGTGTTTACAACAGAGCTCATTTCTCATTTAAAAACTCTGCTGACTTCAGCTTTTAGGAGGTAAAGTCTTCTTAGAATCAGAGGGTTTGGAGACAGCTCCCCAGTTTACTAAATGACTGAGTCGTCCTGTTATTAAGTTGAATAAAAGTTGATATTGTTTACAATAATTCAAACACAGTCCTTGACAGAATCAGAGTAAAATGAAAGGGACCTTAACTCTAACTGGTTCTCATCTCTCTCAAACACCTGAGTGAAACTAAATCCTAGCTCACACAATCCTAGGTAAGAAAAACAGCTCAAACAGAGCAGTCAAGTTAACGTCAGACAGCAGATACAGTAACAGTGAAGCAGAGAAGCCTATTTAAAGGAAGAACTCAGTCTAGATTCAAGCAGTCTAGCAGTAAGAAACCTCCACAAGTCCAATGCACACTGCATGTTTATTATAAAAGGTTTCTATCAGCCTGAAAACATGTTAACTAAAAGCTGCAGACAAAGTGAGCTGAGGAGCTTTAACCTCCACTACATCCCTGGTTAGCAGGATGAAGGAGCCCTCTTGTGTCCTGCATCAGTTTACACATTTCACTTGTTAACCTGCTGGGATGTTCACTGCAGGAAGACAAGTCCAAACTACACACAACATCAGTAAAAAGACATTTAAATAGATGTATAGTGTAATATTTATTGACTCAGTGCAGAGAGGAAATGTTGGCTGTAAAAAGCAACAAGTGATAGAAAACTCTGCTCATTTCTGTGTGACGGAGCAGTTTTAGTGAGGAAAGTTGAAAGGACAGAGACTGACTGACTCTAAACATGAACACTGTACTTTGTGGTAGGGCTTTGACATTTGCCCAAAAATCATATTCAAAGTTCGTTTTTTTATTAATATTAATAATATATATGAATATATCTGAGTATTTATTAATAATATTTTGACCATTAAATGCCTTCAGTAAGACCTATATTGGTATCACACTTAAGTTGTATATGTTCTGTCCACCAGAGGGCGGTGTATCAGTCAATGTCAATAGGCAGGCAATGATGTTTTCAGGAGAAAAACACACTGCCACCACTGTTTCTTTAATTAAAAGTCAGACCCTGGATTAAACACAAACAGTATGCTTTCGACAGGAAGTTCGGAGCTTTCACCGTAGCCTGCGTAAGTGGCCTGATGTTTATTAGGGGTGGTACGGTTCATGAAAAAACATCCGAACCGCTCGGTCCGCTTGTCTCGGTTCGGAGCGTGTGTGTACCGCACGGTTCAACGCATGCGCAATGTAGCCTTGTGCCCGTCAGGTGTCCGTATGTGACCTCAGACAGTGTGTTTCCCTTTCGCGCGACAGAAGAGCTGTGGACAACTTACCAACAAAACGTACAGCTAAAGACCGTGCAGAACATTTCAGACCGTCCTGCCAACCTGTAAACATTTTAACATCAATGTACTGGAACGTTTTGTCACTCTAAAGTCGCTGAAGCGGCTGCAGTTTAGATCCTGTTGGGTCTCTGCAGCGGGCGGGGCTGCTCAGTTCTCCCCGCAACTGACGGGCACACACACACACACACACACACACACACACACACACACACACACGGTGGATGCAGGAAAAAACGGAGATGAGATGTATACAGGAGGGCCTGACAGCTACGCTCGTTATTGTAAGTTCAATGATAAGTCCAGTAAGTACTTTATCAAAGCGTATGACTGTGTGTCCCAGCCCAGGCCAGGATAGGACATTAACTATGACTGTGTGTCCCAGCTCGGGCAAAGGATAGGACATTAACTATGACTGTGTGTCCCAGCCCAGGCCAGGATAGGACATTAACTATGACTGTGTGTCCCAGCCCAGGCCAGGATAGGACATTAACTATGACTGTGTGTCCCAGCCCAGGCCAGGATAGGACATTAACTATGACTGTGTCCCAGCTCGGGCCAGGATAGGACATTAACTATGACTGTGTGTCCCAGCCCAGGCCAGGATAGGACATTAACTATGACTGTGTGTCCCAGCCCAGGCCAGGATAGGACATTAACTATGACTGTGTGTCCCAGCCCAGGCCAGGATAGGGACATTAACTAGCGGCTGTGTCCCAGCCCAGGCCAGGATGGGACATTAACTATGACTGTGTGTCCCAGCCCAGGGCCAGGATGGGACATTAACTATGACTGTGTCCCAGCTCGGGCCAGGATAGGACATTAACTATGACTGTGTCCCAGCTCGGGCCAGGATAGGACATTAACTATGACTGTGTGTCCCAGCCCAGGCCAGGATAGGACATTAACTATGACTGTGTGTCCCAGCCCAGGCCAGGATAGGACATTAACTAACAATGTTAACTGTTTTTATGTTTAACGTATTCTGACTTATTCAAAAGACGGAGCTTTAGGAGTTCCTCTCTTTTTCTTTTAAAGGATACATTTCTGTAAGAGCTACACTGAAGTTGGCAGTTTGATAAATGCAACTTATTTCAATTGATATTCTGTAATATTTCAATCTTCATGTGCTAAAAAGGCACATACGTTCCTGTAGATGGGACACATTTTCCTCTTTTTGCCAAATAAATGAAAAGCATGTTGAAATCATCAACGTCTTCCCTCTCGCTGTATCAACATCTCCGCTATTACATGATATAACTATATACTTATTTAATACTGTATCATACATTGTGGATAATTAAGCTATATATCATATGCTGAAGTATATTTCTGGAGTGTTAAAGATTAAAAGAAAAAATAACCAGAACCGTACAGAACCGAAAACCGTGACCATAAAACCGTGATACGAACCCAACAGTGGGTTTTGTGAACCGTACCACCCCTAATGTTTATACTTGTGTGTGTGTGTGTGTGTGTGTGTGTGTGTGTGTGTGTGTGTGTGTGTGTGTGTGTGTGTGTGTGTGTGTGTGTGTGTGTTAGAGTGAGAGAGTGACGGTGATTACCGGTAGCTTCAGAGCGAGTAGTGACTCTAGAGTCATAGTGAGAGGGACAAAGTGTCTCCCCTGTTCTTTCTGACCACGGTGAGACATCTGGAGCAGGAGAAGTTAACCCTCTCCTTGATTTCATGTTGTTTACGGAGAAGGAGAACCAGGAAATGAGTCGGGGGGGAAATGCAACGCTACCGAGCCACGGCCGAGAGACGTGCGTCGCTGCGACGTGTAGTTACATTTTGAAATGCGTGAAAAAGCCTCGAATCTGAATTGAAAACAACGTTTACAAGCAAACACATTTACACAAAATAACGCCCATAACAGGTTAGAATATTAAGGGCTGCCTAATATTAGTTCAAATATCACTATTTATTTAAATATACAAATGATATTGGAATAACAAAGTCCTGAGTCTACGCCCTACTTTGTGGTGTTTCAGGAGGAAAAGGGCCTCAGTTATACTCTCATATCAGTTTCACATTTTCTCCGTCAGCTTTGTATGAAACCCTGGAATGAAGACAGGAAGAAAAGACTTTGTTGATGTTAGTTTATTCATCATGTAAAGCTTCAGTTTGTTCACACATCCCATCAGGAAAGTCTGTTCAAAGACTCTTGTTCAATGATTTCATCAACACATTCACTTCATCCACACAATCACTTAGTTTGAACCAGAATCTCAGCTATGTCAAAGAGAAGAAGGACTTATTGATTATGATTATGACAACATTTGGCCCGTCCCACATGGGATTACAAGACACCGCTATTTAACAGACATCTTCCTGTCCCGCAGATACATAACGTGGAGAAATACATGAATAACAAAAAACAGCTAATATCTACACATCATCTCGGTAAAGATCTTTTTTAACATATCGACCTGTTTCAACAATCAAAGGTAAAATAACAGATCTCAACTGAGCACATCGAGAGCTTCTGGGGCTCCCCGAATTAATTGATTGATTGATTGATATCTTTTATTTTGAACATAATAGTAATAAAAAAAACACTCCATAATTTCCAGTACTGAAAGACCTCTATTTACACATGCAAAAAGGAGTAAGAAGAAGTAAAACGTATGTACTCCTACCCCTTTATACCCTTTCTATCCTATTAAATGAGTTAGCTACAAAATAATAAGTCTACAGAGATAATGAATCTGTAATCAATGAACATATATATTCAGAAGTTATATTCCCATTCAAATCCAGAATATTCCATATACCCTTCATATTATTTGTATTAGTATCTAATAGTTTACTATAGTAATCTCTCTTACAAGTTCCCATCATCTTAATTAGCTTATTTCTTATCTTTATTTTCTGCTTCTATAGTTCTGTGTTTAATACATTATCTATAAAGTGGATTGTTTTTTTACAGGCATTTTGTAATCCTTTTGAAATCCACGGTCTATCACTATATTTTTGTTTTTTGCAATATGTTTTTATCGGACAGTTCTTATCCTATAATAATTTCAATATTCTTAGGACTTCACCATATACTTTATCAATATATTTTTCCTGATATATTATTTGCCAGTCTTGTGAAAGCAGAGCATCTCTCAGTGCAACCATAGACTCTTCTGTTCTGACCCGTCTGAATAGACCGTGTTGTCCTTTTTAGATGTGTAGTTACTGTTGTAAACTGTAAAAACTGATAAGTGGTCACTGATGTCATTGATTAATAAACCACTCACTGTATTGTTATCTATGTCATTTGTAAAAATATTATCAATTAATGTTGCACAGTGGGAAGTAATCCTGCTGGGTCTGGTAATTTGGGGGAAAAAAAGCCCAGACTATACACTGTACTGATGAAGTCCTCTATCATATTGGGCTTATTTGGATTTAGCAAATCAATGTTAAAATCACCACAGATGAACATGACTTTCTGATTTGTTTTTGTAAATGTTTCCTCCATCCAATCCTTAAATAAATCAATCGAATGGTTTTCTCAACAAACTAAAACATCTCATCACTTCTACAACGTCAATACAAGCAAAAACAACATCAAACTCATTTACAAAAACGTTTAGAAAAGCAAATAAATGTCGAAAAAGTGACAAGAAATGTTGATAAAAGCAAAAAAATGAGAAAAAAGCAACAATAACGTGTAAACACACGAAAAAGGTTAAAAACGTCGAAAAAATAGAAAGTCACAACAATCAGCTCTCAGCAACAAAAACATGGAGACTAAATAAGTCAAAGAGTTAAAACACAGAATTTAACCCTTAAATGACTTCTGTCTATTTCAGTTTACACAACTCAGCAGAGGCTCCAGCATACCAATAATCAAACCTCTAGTCCAGCATAGAGGGGCTGAGTGAATGTGGTCTGGACTCTGTGGAGGAGAGTCATGGTTCCAGAGACGCTGTAGAAGGACAGAATACCTGCACTGTGATCCAGGTACACTCCTACTCTGGAGGACCCAGGACCTGAGACGGGAGTTTGGACATTGTTGGACCAAAATGTATATTTGTTGTTGTCACAATATAACGCCCAAGATTTGTCATTTCGTCCAAATCCACATTCATCCGACCCCCCTGCTCTGCTGATATTCTTGTATGCGACTGCTACAGAAACTCCTCTCCCTCTCCTCTCCACCTCCCAGTAACAACGTCCAGTCAGACTCTCTCTACTCAGGACCTGACACCAGTTAGTGAATCTGTCTGGGTGACTAGAATAAGACTGATGTTTTCTCATGAATGTTGCTTTCCTGTTCCCCTCAGATAATAACAGCATATGTGTTTGCTGTGTTTGGATCCAGTGTGATTTCACGTGAATATTTTAAGAATCCAGCTCTGGTCTTGGGCTCTGGTTGTGGCAGTAAAACGTCCACTTCAGTCCCTGTCAGTGAGACGTTTGTCCACTTCTCTCTCAGGACGTCCTGTAGTTTATCTCTGACTTCTGACACGGCCGCTGTCACGTCCTCAAAGCAGCTCAGAGGACGGATATGGATGCTGGATGTAGATTGGCTGAGTGGTGACAGTGAGGGGTAGTTGTGTAGAAACTGGTTGTGATCCTCTGTGTGTGAGAGCTTCTTCAGCTCAGCGTCTTTCCTCTTCAGCTCAGTGATCTCCTGCTCCAGCTTCTCCTGGAGCTCTTTGACTCGACTCACTTCACTTTTCTGCTGGGATCTGACCTGCTGCTTCACATCAGAGCTTCTTTTCTCCAGGAGACGGATCAGCTCAGTGAAGATCTTCTCGCTGTCCTCCACTGCTTTATCAGCAGAGAGATTGATGGCCTCCGCCTGCTGTTGAAGCAGCTTCACATCTTTCTCTCTGTCCTGGATTCTCTGCTGGATGTTTTGTCGACTCCCCTCGAGCTCTCTCTGCCTCTCAGCTCTCTCTGCTGCAGCTGAGACTGTGTCGTGGCCTTTATGTTCGTCCACAGAGCAGAGATAACAGATAAGCTGCTGATCAGTACGACAGAACATCTTCATCACCTCATCATGACGAGAGCAGACGTTCTCCTGGAGCTTCTTGGACGGCTCCACCAGCTTGTGTTTCTTAAATGTCTCTGATTCATAATGAGGCTGAAGGTGTTTCTCACAGAAAGAAGCCAGACAGACAAGACAGGACTTGTGTGCTTTGAGTTTTCTCCCGGTGCAGAAATCACAGACCACATCTTCAGCTCCAGCATAGCAGTGATCAGCAGGAGCAGCTTGGAGTCCAGTCCTCTTCAGCTCCTCCACTAAATCTGCTAACATGGTGTTTTTCAGCAGGACAGGCCTTGGTGTGAATGTCTTCCTGCACTGAGGACAGCTGTAGATGTACTTACGATCCTCTTCATCCCAGTGGCTTTTAATACAGTTCATGCAGTAGCTGTGTCCACAGGGAGTAGTCACCGGATCCTTCAGTAGATCCAGACAGATGGAACAAGAGAAGGTTTCCCGGTCCAGCTGAACTCGTTTCTGCGCCATTTCACCTCTCAGTGACGACGGTCTGACTGTGACTTTCAGTATGTGTGACTGTCTTATCAACGGATCCAGGTTCAAGGTTCAGCTTTATTGTTATTATACAACACAGGGAGGGGTTATCAAGCTTATATTCATGCCAGGATGAGGAGTGGCACCTTGAGCTTGGACTTTGTTTTCTCATTTTAAATACCACCTCAGTTAAAACGTCCTCTACATCAGAAAACATGACATTTCTAGTTGTAAAATACTTCTTGGCTCCTCAGGTTTTGTTGATGTCTCCATACGTCTCTGACTCTTCCTAAAGTCTCTCTGAATGTTATCAAACTAAACTGTCATGAAACCCTTAATATGCTGTATAATAATCTCACAATCCTAGAATGTGTGTAAAAGGTGTCAGAGATAAGTTCTCTGAACACAGGATGCATAACAAGATGCTATTTTATCCCCTTTGCTATTTTCTCTGAAAACCACTGAGTTTAAAATCCAACACTTACACTTTAACTTCTTACCGTATGCTGATGATGTGACGCTGGTTGGCGGTCTGTGTGAGGGGGACTCTGCCAAAGGTCAAACATATTTTAATCTTTTCTCTGCAGTGGTGGTGTAAGGAGAGTGTGTTAACACATAAAAGTTATCTTATCCAGCAGTGGTCCCCTAATACTGTATCTGAAGTCTCTTTTATATAGGCCTTAGTGGTCCCCTAATACTGTATCTGAAGTCTCTTTTATATAGACCTTAGTGGTCCCCTAATACTGTATCTGAAGTCTCTTTTATATAGACCTTAGTGGTCCTGTAATACTGTATCTGAATGATCTTTCATTGATGACACCCCCACCTTATGTTACACAAAGCATAGTGTTCAGAAGCATTAAAAGACTCTATTTGTCCGTTGTTTATTTCTAAAGAAACACGACAATGTATAAAAGGCTCCATTACCTTGTAGCTCACGTTATGGCTCCGTAGCAGACGTTTTTGTAAAAATAGGCTAACGATTGTGTCATAACCACGAGACTTCCTGTCTCATAGTAGAGGAGTTACCGTATAGTACAGGAGAAGCTCTCAGGCAGTTTGGACTTCCATTAGCTGTTTAAGTGTAATTACTAATGTTAACTATCATTTTAGTGATCAATAATGAGCCTGTGTCTATGTTATCTCCTTACATATACCTACGCTCTCCGTCTCTGCTAGATTGGGAATGATTGAGATTTCTCTTGGCACAGCTACCAGAAGACTTCCAACTTTCAGACAGGTTGCTCACGTCACATCTACGTCTTCAAGCTCAGTTGGAGGCTGCTCAGTAACGCTCAGCCATCACCGGGAAAGAGCTTCTAATATCCTTCACTGGTCTCCATCGAAGTCTATGGCGTCACTGTGTCCATTCTTTTACTGTCTATGAGCAGTACTCGCAGCATTCACACCTGTCCTACGTGTGTGTGTTACAGGACGATACCTGTAACTCTGGTGCTGACGGACTCGCAGCACCCGGATCAGGACCTGGGCACCCTGGAGCTGGCCGTCACCCTGACACCTAAAGACAGTCCCATAGAGGAGCGAAGAGACTCAACCGTACGTACATATACTGCTCATCTGTCCTGTTTAATTTACTTCATTGGTGCGACTTTAAACAGAGTATCTTTGTAAAATACTACGATTACAACTATTGTATAAGATGGAAGGAAAGTGAATTTTTGTAGTTATATGATGATGTTGTTTTTCCATTTTATTTTAAAGTAATTCAAACAAGTACAAACAAAAAAACTAGTGTCTGGTTTAACAGGTCACGACACAAAACCATTGACGAAGGGGCGCAAGTAGGCTCTGCTTTGTTTTAAAAGGTCGAGCATCACTGTAATAATCCTTTAATGTACTTATTGTTTCAACACTACTGGATTACAAGATCACAATTAACTCTTAAAGGACAAATCCGGCGCAAAATGAACCTAGGGGTTAATAACATATGTGTACCGAGTCGACCGTTCTCTGGGATCTGTTTTCATGCTAATCAAATGTGTCTCTAGCTTGAAACAAGCTGATTAGCTTCTAAAGATAGTCATCGGGGGTAAAGTAAAAAGAAATCACTATTTCTACACCACTAACAATAAATATATATATCACCACACTTCCACGGTAGCATAATGAGGCTCCCTACATGTAAACCCAAGCATTGAGAACGTTGTAAGTGTACAGACAGTTTATTAAAAGGATTACAGATATTAAAGACAGTAGCGTTCACGTACACAAGCAGGCGAGATCTTGGAAAACAGTCATGACCAGTCGACCGACAAACGCCGTGCAACCAGTAACCAGTAACATAGCTCAAGCACGCCGTTGTTCGCGCTAGCTTGTTTCAAGCTAGAGACACATTTCCTTAGCATGAAAACACATCCCAGAGAACGGTCAACTCGGTACGCGTGTGTTATTAACCCCTAGGTTCATTATGCGCCGGAATTCAAGATTAAAAACTTGGAATTGTCCTTTAATAATGAGCGTTTGTGTTTCCCACAGCAGAGACAGGTTATGAAGTATCGGTGGAAGCCGTATGTGAATAAAGTGAGTGTAGTGGTGATTAGGCTCTTACAGCTTCGCCCTGATTCAACCCTTTTCCTACTTCTAGTTTAGTGAGAACCTTCTTCCTCTTTATCAGCCGCCGTAGAGAGCAAGTGAGTCTGAACAAGGACTTTAGTGATCTGATTAAGTTAGTTGTTTACAGTAGTTGTTATAGGTTTTCTTAAAGTGCTCATATTATGCTTTTTGGCTTTTCCCCTTTCCTTTATTGTGTTATATATCTTTTTTTGTGCACGTTATAGGTTCACAAAGTGAAAAAAGCCCAAAGTCCCCCCCAAAGGGACTTACCATCTCCAACAGAAAACACTGTTCACAAACTGCTCCAAACAGCTCTATTGTAGTCCAGCCTTTACTTCAGAGACAAACGTGGTCACTTTGTAACACACGTTATAATGCTCGCCTAGCTGCTAGCATGGCACGCCCTCATACTCTGCTTCTGACTGGCTAGTAGTCCTTACCTAGGTACTGTCAGGGCACGCCCTCATACTCTGCTTCTGACTGGCTAGTAGTCCTTATCTAGGTACTGTCAGGGCACGCCCTCATACTCTGCTTCTGACTGGCTAGTAGTCCTTACCTAGGTACTGTCAGGGACACGCCCTCATACTCTGCTTCTGACTGGCTAGTAGTCCTTACCTAGGTACTGTCAGGGCACGGCCTCATACTCTGCTTCGGACTGGCTAGTAGTCCTTATCTAGGTACTGTCAGGGCACGGCCTCATACTCTGCTTCGGACTGGCTAGTAGTCCTTACCTAGGTACTGTCAGGACACGCCCTCATACTCTGCTTCTGACTGGCTAGTAGTCCTTACCTAGGTACTGTCAGGGCACGCCCTCATACTCTGCTTCTGACTGGCTAGTAGTCCTTACCTAGGTACTGTCAGGGCACGCCCTCATACTCTGCTTCTGACTGGCTAGTAGTCCTTACCTAGGTACTGTCAGGGCACGCCCTCATACTCTGCTTCTGACTGGCTAGTAGTACAATTATGAACCTAAAAATGAGCATACTATGAGCACTTTTAAGAGTTTGGAAAATGATGTACAAGAACACATAACATATGACTGACAAATGAAAGAAAAACCCAACATGAAGTGTTTGTGAGGATCCTAAAGAACTCACAGAACATCACAGCAGACTTTGACAACAACAGTCATTTTACCTCGCAGAACACAGGAGTTGCTGGCCATTGGCCATTGGTTGCTGACACTACCGGTCAAAAGTTTGGGGTCACTTAGAAATGTCCATTCTACTCCATTATAGACAGAATAGCAGCTGAGATCAGTTGCATTGTTTCTTTAATCAGGGCAGCAGTTTTCAGACTACATTATGTGCTTACAGACTATCAAAAGGGTTCTCGACTGTTGTAGAAAGAAGTGGCTGATCTTTAATGCAATATCTACATCGCCCATTATCAGCAACCATTCATCTAATGGTCCAAAGGCCCATTCTGTTCACTAATCTGATATCATTTTAAAAGGCTCACTGAGAAAACATTGGAGAACCATTTTGCAACTCTGTAAACACATAATGTAATCTGAAAACTGCTGCCCTGGTTAAAGAAACAATGCAACTGATCTCAGCAGGTATTCTGTCTGTAGTAGTGTATATTTATTAAATTCCCAATTACAGTTTCCATTGTTATTTAAATCTAAACATTAAGTTAAATCCTTCTTTGCTGCCATACTTCAGTTTCCTTATTTCACACAGTTACAGTTCAGAAGATGGTTTCAGAAGGTGTGCTCAGCACTAAGACATTAAACAAAGCCAGTGTCATCCATGTTTTATTCAGTATATAAATGAATCATCAGTCTGTGCTGCAGCTCCAGACTGAGAGAAAGAGACAAACAACAAAAAGAAAGAGAGAGAGAAAAGGAAAATCAACAGTACGAGAAACATGGAAGACAGAGAGCTCGGAAAGATCAAAGTGTCATTACAACTAATAAGGCCGTGAAAATGAATATTCAGCACATTCTTCACAATTAGGATCTATTTTAAGATGCTCTACTGGTGAAGCCTAACTAAAGTCGCAGTACCTCTCCTCTTCATCACTTGTATTAGCTCCTTGTAGTTAAACCTGTCCTGTAGCTCCCTCTAGTGGCTGACACAATGCTGTGCTGCTCCTGATGGGCATCTCATTTAGATTTTGACACTTTTTTGCAGCCCTCTAGTTATTAACCCTCATGTTGTCCTCAGGTCAGATTTGACCTGTTCTCAAAACTTCTATATCAGAAATATGGGTTTCTTTTTAACCAAAATACTCACAAAATGAAGTACAATTGAAAGTACTCGATCACTACTTTCATTGAACTGTGGGTATTCATTGAAATGGTTTCAAAACCTGACTAAACTTTGACGTCCACACGTCTGTGATTCTCCACCAACATACGTTCCTCTAATATTAGTCAAAATCATTCCTCATTTCAAAATGAGGTATAATCTCCTATACATGACATTTATAGACCATGAATTCCAAAAATACGTGTAAAACTAGCGGTGATACGTTGGTGTAAAGTGAAAAATAGCATCGAAAACGTGGGAAAAATATGACAAAAACATTGAAAAAAGTGCGAAAAAAAAGTGACAAAAACGTCAAAGAAATGTGTCCAAAAATATTTAAGAAAATTATTTTAAAAAAAAGTTAAAATTTTGACCCAGAAGGACAACACGTGCATGGTCGACCAGAAGACAACTCAAGGTTTAAAACCACTAGTGTTCTCCCACCCTGCAAAAGTCATGAAATAATGTATTTTGATGTATATTCAGACCATGCTGCTCAGGAGGTCCTGGAAACGATCCACAAAGGTAAGTCGCCATGATCATCATCATCATCATCATCATCATCATCATCATCACCATCATCATCATCATCATCATCATCACCATCATCATCATCATCATCATCATCATCATCATCTGTGTGTGCTGTTGCAGCTTTCCATTAACTGTCCTGAAACCTTCATGCTGATCGCCTCTCTGTTTCCATCAGTTTCTGCTCATTTTAATATCAGCGCCCCATGTGACTGTTGTTTGTCTTGTGTCAAAGATTTTTCGTGGCGTAGAGTTCAAATAGAAGTCAAACATTTTGTCTTTTGAGCTTCTTAAATGTTGATTGTTGCTGTGTGCTGCTGCTGCTGTCTCTTCCATCCACTGGCTGTTACCAGGGCCCTGGTTTTCCAGCTTCTTCCCTCCATAAACATGATGTTATATATGATGTTATAAAGGAAAAAGTCTGTAAGAGCACCAAATGGGGATTAATCCAACGATGAAAGTAGTCTCCAACAAATGCACTACTCCCCCCCGTTTGATGACTGACAACAGCTTCAGATAAACTTTAAAGGAACACGCCGACTTATTGGGACTTTAGCTTATTCACCGTATCCCCCAGAGTTAGATAAGTCCAGACATACCCTTCTCATCTCCGTGCGTGTTGTTACGCACCCACCGCTAGCCTAGCTTAGCACAGATCCTGGAGGTAACCGGCTCCATCTAGCCTAGCTTAGCACAGATCCTGGAGGTAACCGGCTCCATCTAGCCTAGCTTAGCACAGATCTGGGGGTAACCGGCTCCATCTAGCCTAGCTTAGCACAGATCCTGGAGGTAACCGGCTCCATCTAGCCTAGCTTAGCACAGATCATGGAGGTAACTGTCTCCATCTAGGCTAGCTTAGCATAGATCCTGGAGGTAACCGGCTCCATCTAGCCTAGCTTAGCACAGATCTGGAGGTAACCGGCTCCATCTAGCCTAGCTTAGCACAGATCATGGAGGTAACTGTCTCCATCTAGCCTAGCTTAGCACAGATCTGGAGGTAACCGGCTCCATCTAGCCTAGCTTAGCACAGATCCTGGAGGTAACCGGCTCCATCTAGCCTAGCTTAGCACAGATCTGGAGGTAACTGTCTCCAACTAGCCTACTGCTCCCAATAAGTGACAAAATAACGCCAACATGTTCCTATTAACATGTTGTGATTTGTATAGTCACAGCGTGTACAAATAACAAGGTCACATGACACACAGCCATCTTCTAACCGTATATAAACTGGGAACTATATTCTCAGAAAGGCGAAGCACGGAGATGAGAAGGGTATGTCTGGACTTATCTAACTCTGGGGGATACGGTGAATAAGACCAAGTCCCAATAAGTCGGCGTGTTCCTTTAAACAGTTTTGAAAAAGTAAAATCCAGGATCAAATCAAACATGGAGAACCGGGCCCTGCATACTCTCCTTTCATTTTCCTTTCACATGATAAATAAAGCTGTTTGTGTGTGTGTGTGTGTGTGTGTGTGTGTGTGTGTGTGTGTGTGTCGACGGACCAGCAGCAGCAGTCAATGCGTCTCTCTGAGCTGCATCGGAAATCGCAGCTCTGGCGAGGGATCGTCAGCATCGCGCTGATCGAAGGACGGAACCTGATCCCCATGGACCCCAACGGTCTGAGCGACCCGTACGTCAAGTTCAGACTGGGACCCCAGAAATACAAGAGCAAGGTACGCCTACACTGACCTCTGACCCCAGAAATACAAGAGCAAGGTACGCCTACACTGACCTCTGACCCCAGAAATACAAGAGCAAGGTACGCCTACACTGACCTCTGACCCCAGAAATACAAGAGCAAGGTACGCCTACACTGACCTCTGACCAGCCACCGCTCAGGAGAGGCTCATCTTTCTTCAAATTATGAACTTGTTTCCCGTGTGTGTGTGTGTCTGTCTGTCTGTGTGTGTGTGTGTGTGTGCACGTCTGTGTGTCTGTGTGTGTGTGTCTGTGTGTGTGTGTGTGTGTGTGTGTGTGTGTGTGTGTGTGTGTGTGTGTGTGTGTGTGTGTGTGTGTGTGTGTGTGTGTGTGTGTGTGTGTGTGTCTGTCTGTCTGTCTGTCTGTCTGTGTGTGTGTGTGTGTGTGTGTGTGTGTGTGTGTGTGTGTGTGTGTGTGTGTGTGTGTGTAGACGGTACCAAAGACCCTGAGTCCACAGTGGAGGGAGCAGTTTGACCTCCATCTGTATGAAGAGAGCGGAGGAGTGTTGGAGCTCACAGTGTGGGACAAAGACACAGGGAGGAGAGACGACTTCATCGGACGGTCAGTTGATCACTTCTCTGTGTTCAGCTGCATTATTTGTAAAATTATAAAAGCTGTAAACGTTTATGTTCCTTATTTTTTATTATGAAAATAGTTTCCCAAAGTTGCCAGTGGACAGAATGTCCTCTCAGTCTACAGCAGGAGGATTGTGTCTGTGACACTTTAACTGTCTGTTCACAAGAAATGAAAACTAAATCCTAGTTTTAGATAGGTGTACCTAAAATAGCAAACGTAATTAGTGCTTACCAGTGTATCTCCGTGTGTACTTCGTCCACAGTAATCCCACCAATCAGTCTCAAAACGTCCCAGTTAGAGAGGAAATGCCCTAAACATATTCTTTGTAAGTCTTTACAATCATTCCCCAAAAGAACCGAGCAGGCCTGCCTTGTTGCTCCATCTTCATAACTTGACATTTTCAGCGTGTAGCTCGCTAGCTGGGAAGTTGTTGTTTCCCGTAGCGAAGGGATTTTGAGAACGGCAACGCCGTACGTCAGGCTTTATCCTGGAACTGTACATCTGTTGATCCAGACTCTAGCGTGACTGACTCGCACGCCAATCAAGTTGTTGTGTTGGAGTGAAGCTAAAAGTTTGCAGGCTGAACTCGCACATGTGAATTATGAACTCGCACTTTGGTTCTGCATTACGTGCATCGGTCTACATACCAAGTTTTTTGTGTGCGGCTGCGTGCATCGAACCGTGACCCTCGTACCAAATACATAAACTGTTACAGCCCTAAAGACGGGGGGTCAGCCCTATGTTCCCACAGCCCAATGGTCCCACAGCCCAATGGTCCCACAGACCTATGTTCCCACAGCCCAATGGTCCCACAGCCCTATGTTCCCACAATTTTGAAAAAAATCTTAGAAATGTGGGAACATTGGCACGCTCCCAAAGACGGAGTGGGCACAACATTAACATTGTTCAATGTTTGCTGTCCAGCTGCCAGTTGGACCTCTCCACTCTGTCCAAGGAGCAAACTCATCACCTGGAGCTGGCCCTCGAGGAGTCCAGGGGCTACGTGGTGCTGCTGGTCACGCTGACCGCCTCGGCGCACGTCTCCATCGCCGACCTGTCCGTCACACCGCTGGACGACCCGCAAGAGCGCAGGGAGATACTCAAGCGATACGTGAGCAGCACTCTTAACGCTTCTGATTATATCTAACTAATAAAACACAGGCTGGATTTAAAGGAATATCCACTGAAACACTCGCAGCGTGAATGACTTCCTGTTTGGTTTCTCCAGGGTGTGTTGAAGTCGTTCTCTAACTGGAGAGACGTGGGCATCGTGCAGGTGAAGGTGATGAGAGCAGAAGGACTCATGGCTGCAGACGTTACCGGTAATCACAAATATTCTCATCATACATCCTGTTCTGTAGACCAGTGTTTCTCAAATGGGGGTCCGTGTCCCCCTAGGGTTACTTTGGAGGACTGCAGGGGGTATACATGTCCCCCTAGGGGTACTCTGGAGGACTGCAGGGGGTATACGTGTCCCCCTAGGGGTACTTTGGAGGACTGCAGGGGGTATACGTGTCCCCCTAGGGGTACTCTGGAGGACTGCAGGGGTTATACGTGTCCCCCTAGGGGTACTCTGGAGGACTGCAGGGGTTATACGTGTCCCCCTAGGGGTACTCTGGAGGACTGCAGGGGGTATACGTGTCCCCCTAGGGGTACTTTGGAGGACTGCAGGGGGTATACGTGTCCCCCTAGGGGTACTTTATTGAAAAAAACTTGAGAACCACTGCTGTAGACTATACCTGCAGTGATCCATTGTACAGCAGCTGTGTAATGTAACGTGAATGTTTTTGTAGGAAAGAGTGATCCGTTCTGTGTGTTGGAGCTGAATAACGACCGGCTACAGACTCATACTGTTTACAAGAACCTGAATCCCGAGTGGAACAAAGTCTTCACCTTGTGAGTGACCATCTGTCCACGTTTATCTGTTTTTTTTCTTCATAAAAACAGAAATACTGTCTTCTTCTGGGCTTTCTTTCAGATTTTTAGCTCAGTTGCTATTTCACTTTGTTATTATTATAATGCTTGATATTACCTGGAACTTTACTGAAATGCTTATTTACTGGGAAGTACTCAAGTTTACTCAAGTACTGTACTTAAAACGCTCATATTATGCTCATTTTCAGGGTCATAATTGTATTTAGAGGTTGTACCAGAGTAGGTTTACATGGTATATTTTTTGTTGTACTGCACAGTGCTGCAGCTCCTCTTTTCACCCTGTGTGTTGAGCTCTCTGTTTTAGCTACAGAGTAAAGACATCTCACTTCTGTTCCATCTTTGTTGGGAGTCGCACATGCTCAGTAGCTAGGTAAGGACTACTAGCCAGTCAGAAGCAGAGTATGAGGGCGTGCCCTGACAGTACCTATGTAAGGACTACTAGCCAGTCAGAAGCAGAGTATGAGGCGTGCCCTGACAGTACCTAGGTAAGGACTACTAGCCAGTCAGAAGCAGAGTATGAGGGCGTGCCCTGACAGTACCTAGGTAAGGACCACTAGCCAGTCAGAAGCAGAGTATGAGGGCGTGCCCTGACAGTACCTAGGTAAGGACTACTAGCCAGTCAGAAGCAGAGTATGAGGGCGTGCCCTGACAGTACCTAGGTAAGGACTACTAGCCAGTCAGAAGCAGAGTATGAGGGCGTGTCCTGACAGTACCTAGGTAAGGACTACTAGCCAGTCAGAAGCAGAGTATGAGGGCGTGCCATGCTAGCAGCTAGGCGAGCATTATAACGTGTGTTCCAAAGTGACCACGTTTGTCTCTGAAGTAAAGGCTGGACTACAATAGAGCTGTTTGGAGCAGTTTGTGAACAGTGTTTTCTGTTGGAGATGGTAAGTCCCTTTGGGGGGGACTTTGGGCTTTTTCACTTTGTGAACCTATAACGTGCACAAAAATAGATATATAACACAATAAAGGAAAGGGGAAAAGCCAAAAAGCATAATATGAGCACTTTAAGAACAAAACAAAACTCCAATATGGCTTCACATAGAGACACTTTCTTCCTCCTCTCTGTGTCACGTTTTCTATTTCCTCAGTAACGTTAAAGACATTCACTCGGTGTTGGAGGTGACGGTGTTTGATGAGGACAGAGACAGGAGCGCTGACTTCCTGGGGAAAGTGGCCATCCCATTGTTACATGTGAGTGAGATTAGAGGAAAACCCAATCTAAGGTGTGTAGAAATATCCTAACACGGGTTGTAAAGGTCATAAATAGACGGGTTTTTATTTTTGAAATATTCATTTATCGGCCATTATAAATGCCAATACCGATAGTTTGGAAAACGCCTAATATCGGCCCACCGATATATCGGTCGGGCTCTAGTTTGAAACCTGTCGACACTTAAAGGGAAGTTTGGTTATAAGCTACTTCTCCGTGGTCAGTGTGTCAGCTACAGTAGATGGCGGTCGGCACGACAACAGTTTGGAGAAGCAGGCAGGAGTACCAACCGAACTGAAGCCGTTATCTCTGCTCTCTTCAAAGCCACCAGACACTTTGACAAAAACATCATTTTACCTCCAGAACACGGGAGTTGCTGCTCTACCGCTGCCTCCATCGGTTAGTTAGTTAGTTAGTTAGTTAGTTAGTTAGTTAGTTAGTTCCTAACACTTAAAAACACCAAAGTCACAAAATAACTAGGGGTGGTACAGTCTCGGTCCATCAGTCCACTGTTAACGTGCACTAACCTCTTCCTGCCGTAGTTCCCACTTTATACACCTATGTTAAAACACTGAGACGACGAGGGGGATGAGGGTGACGAACACAACACATGGCAGCTGATTGGACGAACGCGTCACGTGGTTCTTGCTGCTCCCGAATTTCAAAACAGACTCTAATGGCGTCTCGTTCTGAACACGATCTCGTATTTTACGAAAATAGTTCACTGAAAAGTGTTTCTGAAAACGTTTTTAAGCGAGAAATAGGCCGTGCAGTTGCTGAATCTGTCTGTTTTTTTTTTTAATCGACAAAGGTCAGTTTAAAATATTTACGTCAGATTTTGAGAGGCGGCAAGCTGACCGCTCCTCAGGTGGAGTGTGGCGTGCTGCAGGTCACGTCACGTGTAGAAATGGTAAGTGGGAGAGATGAGGAAGACTGTAGAGACGTCAGGTGGGAGAGATGAGGAAGACTGTAGAGATGTCAGGTGGGAGAGATGAGGAAGACTGTAGAGACGTCAGGTGGGAGAGATGAGGAAGACTGTAGAGTAGTCAGGTGGGAGAGATGAGGAAGACTGTAGAGATGTCAGGTGGGAGAGATGAGGAAGACTGTAGAGATGTCAGGTGGGAGAGATGAGGAAGACTGTAGAGATGTCAGGTGGGAGAGATGAGGAAGACTGTAGAGATGTCAGGTGGGAGAGATGAGGAAGACTGTAGAGATGTCAGGTGGGAGAGATGAGGAAGACTGTAGAGATGTCAGGTGGGAGAGATGAGGAAGACTGTAGAGACGTCAGGTGGGAGAGATGAGGAAGACTGTAGAGATGTCAGGTGGGAGAGATGAGGAAGACTGTAGAGATGTCAGGTGGGAGAGATGAGGAAGACTGTAGAGTAGTCAGGTGGGAGAGATGAGGAAGACTGTAGAGTAGTCAGGTGGGAGAGATGAGGAAGGCTGCCTGGAGCTGGAGGATGCTCCAGCGTCGTATATAGTCTGGTGTGTGGGAACATTTTGGGTTTCATGTTACCTATGATGACAGCAGAAATCAAACAATAGATAGAACTGCAGCTGTGTTCATGTGTTGTGCAACATGCATTCAATATGCTAATTAAGCTATATATCATATGCTGAAGTATATATATATATATATATATGAGGTAAAATGACTGTTTTTGTCAAAGGAGTCTGGTGGCCTAACCCTAACCTTTAGCCTAAATACTTAACCCATACTTACTTCCAAAAAAATTTATCTTATTAGATTACAAAATATATTTTCCAAAATACAGAACAGTCCTCATTAAAGGTGCTGTAGGTAGGATTGTGAAGATCCAGGACTTAGGCAAAGAATTTGAACATCAACAACTTCTCAGTCCCTCCCCCCTTTCTGCTAAAGCCCAAAACGGTCTCCTAAGCCCCTCCCCCCACAAGGGAGAATGAATGCATGTGCATGAGCAGTGATTGACACGCAGTTTACACCCCCCCTGGCCCTGATTGGTGCATCTGAACAGGGAGCTGTGGAGGAGCTGGATTTCTTTGTAAATGACCTGCTTCATGTAGTTCTACTG
This sequence comes from Sander vitreus, assembly GCF_031162955.1. Classification (NCBI taxonomy): domain Eukaryota; kingdom Metazoa; phylum Chordata; class Actinopteri; order Perciformes; family Percidae; genus Sander; species Sander vitreus. The sequence goes on along the minus strand of NC_135870.1, from coordinate 2,794,876 downwards.
GAACATAGGGTCAGTTTCAGCAAATATGACAGAAAGGTAGTTTTATAAGTCTTACCTACTGCACCTTTTAACTTACTTGAAAGTTTTACCTTATTAGCCTACATCTTACTACTTACTGACTTAGTTCATTACTGGACTCCTTAATCACTGTCTTTATCTTATGTTGCTTCACTACCTCCAACAATTTAGCTAATACAGGCCCTAAAATGATCCCTTAACCTAACATACCTACTTACTTGCCAAAAACCTAGCCCTGTTATAGTCTCTGGTGGCTTTGAAGAGAGCAGAGATAACAGCTTCAGTTCCCCGTCGTAAAGGGCTGTCTGACAGCAAGGTGAAGCGCTGAAAATACTCTAAATACAGCCTCCACTTAAACTGATAGAGAGGTTTAAAGGTGTCTAAAATGCGTTTAGCTGCTGCCCCCCTCCACAGCAGGACGTTGCTTATCTTCTGTGTCGGTACTCCTGCCTGCTTCTCTAAACTGGAGGTGTGCCGGCCATCATCTACTGTAGCTAACACACTGACTATAGAGAAGTAGCTCATACAAACACACTTCAAAACATCTGAACTATCCCTTTAAGTGTTTAATCCAAACTGTAACCATGTTTTTATGTTTCTGTCAGATCCGTAACGGTGAGCAGAAGAGCTACGTGTTGAAAAATAAGGAGCTGACAGGGCCGACTAAAGGAGTCATCTACCTGGAGATAGATGTCATCTACAACACTGTGAGTGCCATACGCTCTTTTATTCACTGGTGGAAAGTACATTTACTTAAAGGAACACGCCCACTTATTGGGACTTTAGCTTATTCCCCGTATCCCCCAGAGTTAGATAAGTCCATACATACCCTTCTCATCTCCGTGCGTGTCGTAACTCTGTCTGACGCCCCCACCGCGAGCCTAGCTTAGCACAGATCCTGGAGGTAACCGGCTCCATCTAGCCTAGCTTAGCTCAGATCCTGGAGGTAACTGGCTCCATCTAGCCTAGCTTAGCTCAGATCCTGGAGGTAACCGGCTCCATCTAGCCTAGCTTAGCTCAGATCCTGGAGGTAACTGGCTCCATCTAGCCTAGCTTAGCTCAGATCCTGGAGGTAACTGACTCCAACTAGCCTAGCTTAGCACAGATCCTGGAGGTAACTGGCTCCATCTAGCCTAGCTTAGCACAGATCCTGGAGGTTACTGGCTCCATCTAGCCTACTGCTCCCAATAAGTGACAAAATAACACCAACATGTTCCTATTTACATGTTGTGATTTGTATAGTCACAGCATGTACAAATAACAAGGTCACATGACACACAGCCATCTTCTAACCGTATATAAACTGGGAACTATATTCTCAGAAGGCGAAGCACTGCTACTTCTGCTACTTGGGCGGAGTGATTAGCACAACACCTGAAAAGCCCCGTTGTTACTCTCTGCTCCTCACCACGGGGCTTCTCAGGTGCTCACTCTGCCCAAGTAGCAGAAGTAGCAGTGCTTCATCTTCTGAGAATATAGTTCCCAGAATGTATACGGTTAGAAGATGGCTGTGTCTCATAACCCATGAAAAGTTGAGTCTGTAATACCTGTCTTTGTCTTTGTGTGTTTTCCTCTTCAGTTTAAAGCTGCTTTAAAGACTGTTGTCCCTGCAGAGCAGAAATACATCGAGGAAGAACCAAAAGTGTCCAAGCAGGTATGTTTATCAGTAAATCATCAGCTACATCGCGCAAAAGAGACTCTTTCTGTGACATTTTAGTCTCTCTCATTGGTTCCTACTGAAGACATTAAAGACACAAATACACTCAAAATTATAAACGCAACACTTTAGTTTTTGCCCCCATTTTTCATGAGCTGAACTCAAAGATCTAAGACTTTTTCTACGTACACAAAAGAACTATTTCTCTCAGATATTGTTCACTAATCTGTCTAAATCTGTCAGTGAGCACTTCTCCTTTGCCGAGATAATCCATCCAGCTCACAGGTGTGGCATATCAAGATGCTGATTAGACAGCAGGATTATATACAGGTGTGACTTAGGCTGGCCACAATAAAAGGCCACTCTAAAATGTGTAGTTTTACTGTATTGGGGGGGTCGGGGGGGGGTCCGAAAACCAGGACAAGGCTTATTAAACGTGGGGGAAAAACACAAAAACAGACACCTTTCTGAGAAAAACAGAAAGGTGCACGGTCGACGGGAAGACGACACGAGGCTTAACTGAATCAGAGTGGTTCCCTGATCTGTGTTTTAAGATCCATCAGGCTGTGTTTTCTGGTTTGAGTCTGAACATGAAGATATAGAACTT
>NC_135870.1:2755094-2787594 GCF_031162955.1 Sander vitreus | reverse complement strand
CTCAGGGTCGACGTATTTGATGTTCAAGCGCTGATTGGTTAGCCTGACAAGCCAGATGTTGGGTCTGGGAACTCCCCATTGGCTGGGCTCAATCCAAGGGGCGGGATCAACGGTTGTCTTTCAGATTCCCTCTGCACGCAATAGGACAGCTCTACAACCAATCAGAGCAACGCTAGCTGACAGATTACACTTTAAACTGCGAACACATCTTCCTTTTTTAAGAATGACTTCAGTGCCGTTCTTTGTTCTTTTCCAGTAGGAGTTAGATGTTTAAGTGGCATGTGCTGCCAGAAGTGGCATGTTTTTCACTGTAAGACGTAAAATATAACTTATATACGTGCCACTTTCTAAAGCTACGTGGCGTGTTATCGCGAGGCTACGTGACACGTTCCCGGTTGCGTTCAGGAAAAGAAGAAACGGTTGGGATTAGGAAAAGACTCGATCCCCGCTCTCCTGGGTGGAAGTCCTGTGTTTGACCCATCCTCCACCCTGACCAGCGTACCTAAACGGATTTTCGTCCTTTCATACTACTCGCTAAGGCGTCAATTCATACGCAATTGCAATTGGCGTACAGAAGTACCGGAAGTACGTGCCACTGGCACGTGCCACATGCCACTTAGAAATCTCACTCTCTCTTCTTTTCTCAAAGAAAAGCTGAACTCCAAGTCTTCCGCTGTTCGCCAGCAGCAGCAGCCATCTTCTTTGTTTTCACGTAGCAGGGAATTCACGCAGAACCGTCGCAACTCTGCCGTCATTACGTTAAGCCCCGCCCACTGACTCTATACACGATGTGATTGGCCTGACTACAGTTTGGTTTTTCCAGCTCGCAAGCCAACGGAGAGTTGCTAGCCTGACCCTGGCTGCAAATGACATTTGCTGCCGCTAGGGTGGTCTAGATTTCGAGGCCACTGATTGGGTGGAGACGGACGAAATCTGTAGCAGAGATGAGAGAAGTTGCAGACGGAGCTGACGCGCGTCACAGCAGAGCTCCGAAAAAAGGCTGAAAATTAGCGTTTCTTCCCCGTTGGCCTGTTTCCATCACTGCCGGCCTCAGCTTTACATCTAGAGTTGCATGTTATTGCTGTTACTCCATGTACGGCAGTATTTAAACACACTCAGACAAGTATTCCTACTGTAGTATGAAGCATGTTGAATGTACAAACTGTTCCTTTGTGTTCAAATAGCGTCAACTGGATTTCAGTCTGGAAAGAAGGTGTTACCAACTCAAAAGGGTTTTACACTTAAACATCATTTCTTTTCATATTATTTGGCAGTTAAAGGGGCATTACTACGTAGCCTGGCTCCGCCCTCCTACTTACAGTAGTAGTAGTTACCTACAGGCGGCGCTAATCTGTATTATCGCCCAAAAATGAAAGCATTGACAACATTGTTTGTGTTCCCAGAGTTCACTAAAAAGAGGTTTTGAGCAACTCACGTTAGCAGTTGTTGTTTACGCTAGCCGCCATTTTCCCAGTCAAAAATAGACGATCTCTGAATGGGAATGAACGGACTCCATAGGAGGAAATGTCATTCTTATACGAGGCTCCTTTTTCAACTACAAGGTCAATATTGTGTTTCACTAACGACAAAACAACGAATAATCCGTGCATTTATATGGAACTAAGCTTTAGGAGCTTTCCATCTTTACTCTCCTCCCTCGACTATTTCTGACTGGCGACCGGAAGAACAACAGCTAACGTGAGTTGCTCAAAACCTTTCTTTTTAGTGAACTCTGGGTACCAACCAATGTTGTCAGTGCTGTGGTTAAGGTGTAGAGCCCCTGGTGATACTTGGAGCAAAGTCTCATGTTGTGTCCAGCCTTCTTAGTGCTTTAAACATAGATATTTTGAAGCTAGCATCAAAGTGCCGCTAGCTCTCCCATTCAAAAGGCCATTTGACCCTAAAACGAAAAGGGTGAAGGTCCTGTTGTTTGACCCGTTCAACCCCCCCAACCAACCTCCTGATGCGGATTTTCGGGCTTTCATTACTCGCTACCATTGTCTCTCTTAGTGCTACGTCATCTTCAAACGCTGTGTAGCTGCTGCTCTGCCCGGTGCCTTCTACACACACGCTGAAGGGGGATTTGTGCGTCGTATCTGACGCTGACAGCCACTGCCCAAGCGTCCGTATTTTACGGGTTTGGCGTGTTGCTGAGACATAAAAGGCTGGGAACCACTGAGCTAGTGAGTGGATAGTTAGACATTTGGCTGGTGGGCAAATAAGTTAGTTTTGAACGCTGCCTTCCAGATGTTTCTCTCCACAAGACTGAAGTTATTTGCATGAATACTGTCGATGTGAACTGAGTTACCACCGGAGTACGTCCAGTCTTATTAAAGTACTGAACATATAGAACAGATAAGAAAACAAGGTGATTCATTTGAGAATGAATCGAGAGTTAACTGTGGACTATCACGCGATCGATCGTGATTAAATATCTATAATATCGATTGACAGGTCTAAAATATATACAAATAAATGAATATATGCAGAAATAAATGAACAAATAAATGTGAAAATTGGCTAAATGGATGAAAACGCTTATAAATATTTCATATTTTGTTATTTTGTCTTTATATTTCCACATTTATTTATTTATTTACACACACACACACACACACACACAGAGACACACACACACACACACAGAAACAGAGACACACACACACACACACACACACACACACACACAGAGACACAGACACACACACACACACACACACAGACAGACAGACAGACAGACAGACAGACACACACACTTTATTCTTTATGTTTATGGCACTCATGTGACTCCATACTATCTTCTCTTTTTGCCTAAAGGCGCTGACACACCGAGCCGATAATCGGCCGTCTGACAGTCTGGGAGGTCGCTGACTCGAGTATCGTATTCCTTCGTCCAATCAGCTGCCGGTTTTCATTTTGGGGCGACAATACAGATTAGCGCCGCCTGCTGTTATGGAGACGTATTACGTCTCGTCTCTTCGGTGTTCTGAGGAACTTTTGGGACCAATTTGGGGAGACTGATCAGCCCAACTGGCTTCTCTGCCGACGTTTGGCCGTCAGCTCTGTGTGTCTGGGCCTTAATATTCACCTCCTTTCAGTTATTTTTCGGTTTCTCTAACTTCCTGCTGTTTTTTTCTGTGTACGGTCAGAGTTAACGTGACTGTTCTCTTCTGTTTATAATCTCGGGAGTACTTCAGGTTTTGGGGGACTGTGATTTCCTGCATGTGTGTGTAAACTGCCATTTTGTGTCAAAGTGTTTTCGCATGACTGAACATAAACTATATGCAAAGTGCATTTATGGATACTGAATGCAGAGTTGATCTGATAAATATGTGACGTCCAGATCAACCTGAGATGCAGGTCAAGAGAGAAAATTATAGATTTTTATAAACTGTCATTTTGCACTTTTAATCTGTTTGTGTTTCCTGTTGCATCATGGGTATTGTATGCTGTTTGACTTTGAGAATAACTGAGATTGTAATGAAGTCAGAAGCGACTAAAACAACTGTGTAGTGTTTGTCTGAGAAAATATATTTCTACACAGATCCATGTGGCTCTCTGCTTTTTTCATCATTTTATAAAAGTGAAGTTAAAGAGTAACTACGGTTTTTTTTAACCTGGATTATTATTTCATTTCATTTATTTGTGTCTAAGTGACCGATGGGAACAACAACTTTATAGGGCAATAGTTCAGCTTGTATTTACCTTCACAGAAGGGCTTGTTTTGCTGCTGACAGACTCAGATTAATATTCTAAGTGTCTGACAACATTATGAAAGCATTTCTAAGGAGGTCGACCTTTCTGTTAAAGAGTAAGATCCTTTTTTTAAACATTAAAACATCCGCGAAATTGCGTTCGCTAAACCCACCAGACTCCATGTAAATAATCAGTAGTTTAAGCATCGTAGAATACACTTCATTCAAAGTCGACAGAAACCAAATTAAACAATAAAAAGCCATTTTGGGTCGTCTTTCGACTTTTCCAACCATCACAACCTTAGTTTTGGTTGAAATAAACACATAGTTTACTGATTTACATGTGAAAATACGTTGGCTCTATACACGCTAAAAGTGCTGCTTTTTTAAATGGAGTCTGGTGGGTTTAGCGCTAGCGACTTCAGAGCTGTTTCTGGTTAAACAGAAAGGTCTGTGCTTATCCGCCGGTAAAACTCCCGTTGGATGACTCGGCTGAAAATCTGCAACTTTCCTTCTTTAGCATTTAGCTTAGCACGGCGCTATAGCAACCATAACCACCACTGGCTCTAGCCGTTTGCTGCTTCCTGTTTGGTGCTGGAGGGAGCGCACCCATTGGCTGTTGACAATGTTCACGTGATTTATTTATGATATAATTATGAGCATCAAACACTTAATTGCCGTCATTGTGGTGAATGTTTATGAAAGTATTTGTGCCTTTTCTACATCAATTCATGCTGGAAATGTGGGTTTGTTTTAACGGAAATTATTATTATTTAGTATTCTCCTGTTTTGTTCACTTTATTGTTGTATTGAATGGTTATTTTTACCTCTTTTTGGGTTGTCTTTCATATTTTTTGAGGGGGATATATCTACCTCTTCTAAATATTGGGGGGGGGGGCATATCTCTTGCGTCCACGTGGATATCTACGCCTCTGGCCGTCACTAATTGCTGCTTGAGCTATAAGGACATATGGGGGCGTTTTGAGGACAGTCTCTTAATGTTGCAGCTGGTAAAGGTCGAGCTCATTTTAATGACTTAACATACTGCTGCTGGGTAGTTTAATCTATAAATGTACATCATGATGTATTAGTTGATTTATGTTTTGCATTAAGAATCTGCAAAGTAACTAAAACTAAGGTTATATTGGAGTAAAAAGTACAATCTTTCCCCCCACACAGAGACTGACTGACCACACCTGAGGCCAACACACTCCGCCCCCTTCAGGTGCAATCAATCAGCCAATCAGAGGCTATAAATGTCGCCATCATCCCTCTGTTCCTTCTGTTACACCTCGATAATGACATGTGCCTCTTTTCAGTTGTTTTGATTGTCCCTAATGCACACAATGTATGGTTGAAATGCATTTTGGTTATATCGTTTTTACAGGTGTAAATATCCTTTATTAAACATTAAAAAGCCACACAAAAAAATACATATTGAATGTAAAATTAAAGCTACAAACTATTGAATTTACGACATTCTTTGGGGATTTTCTTTATAGTTTTCCGTTATTTTTAAGTATTTTTGGCTTCCCAGCTTCCCTTTACTGTGTGTGTGTGTGTGTGTGTGTGTGTGTGTGTGTGTGTGTGTGTGTGTGTGTGTGTGTGTATACACACGTGGGTGCGTGCGCGCGCGTGTGTATGTGTACGTGTGCGCACATGCTCAGTGAGGTTATTTTTGCGCACAGAGGCTTTAAGAGCGGAGCGGCTGGAGGCGGACTGCAGCAGAGAGACGCAGACACCGGCGGGCAGGGCAGCTGAGAGCAGAAGTGGCCCCATCACCCGGATGAACCGTCACGGACACAGCAGCCGCGGACCCGGCTCTGTGCTGGGCACCCGCAGCTATAGCTAAGCCTCATAACTTCTCCTCCACGTACTCTTATTTTGAAGTATTTTCTCGTCATTCCGCCATGGTTCTGGGCAAAGTGAAGGTCTTGGCGATCTACTTTGACAGCTTGAACGAGAACAACCTACCGGCGTTCTCCGGTGGAGACTTGGTTACCGGGAGAGTGGTGGTGGAGGTTACCGGGGATGTGCGGGTCAAGAGCCTGGATATAACCGCGAGAGGAGTCGCCAAAGTCCGATGGACAGAGTCGAGGAACGCCGGAGCCAACACGGCTTACACTCAAAACTACACCGAGGAGGTGGAGTACTTGCACCATTACGACACCTTGATAGGAGAGGAGAGAGGTAAGGAAGACAGAGTTTATAACCCAACTTTAAATAAAAAAAAACTTTATTAATACAGAGAGTCGAAACAAACAAACAAACAGCCCCAAAACATCCCCTCAGTGACAGTGGTGCTGATGCAACAGATCGTTGATGCTCCTTCTTTCCTCCTCACTTCAAATGGACACTTTAAAAATAAAAATAAACCGTTTGACGTGAGACAATATCAAACTTTTAAGTGATAAAGTTTAATAAAAAACCCCAACAAGCCACAGCTAGACGTCATTTCAACGTCTCGGCTAGCTAACGTTAGACGTTGACGTTATTTTTTAACGTCTTTTAGCTAACTACATATAACCGTTAGCGCTAAATGAAGTCCGACTGTTGGTAACTTTTGTGATAAAACAGACTAAATGTAAAGACTTTGAGTGTAATGTTTTATCAGAAGCGGTTATATTTGAATCATTTTATACATTATTTTGTATGTTAACGTATGTAATCGTTCAATAATCGTTTAATTGATGGTTAAACGGTTACTAAACTTTCATTAACGGCCCAAATGTTGCCTTGTTTTTAGCCTAAACGTCAGTTTTTACGTATATTTACGGCTGTAATACGTCTTTTAAACGGTTTAAATTGCTTCCTGGGAAGATGCTGTTTTGTTGCATCTTCAGTTTGCTGCAGGGAAAGGGAGAAAAGTTATACTTCTTGTATGAAACTCGTTAAAAAAAGCGAGAAAGAAATCCCAAAATCGAAAGCACACGATTGTTTTTGTCAAGTTTTGCGTAACGTTCAACGAAACTGAAAGGTGAAAAACGTTTTAAAGGACATAAAGCAAGCTCTCTCTCAGCCAACTCCCTTTGTTAGAAGCGGTTCAAACCTGTTCAGAGACTACATAGAGGGAGGAGGGAGGACCGGCCAACAGCTGCTGCTTAATGGAGACACTACAGGCACAACATTATGTTTTAGTTTGAGTTTTTTGGGCTGTTTTGCTTCCATAACATGTCTTTTTTCAGACTAGTGGGGGGAAAAACATCCAAAATACACATTTAGATGTTTATTTTTCAACATTGTGTCTGTAGATTTCTCCAAAATTCACCAAAAGTGAACATAACATGATGCATCTATCTATCTGCGTATTTAATGTATACACTACAGGCACAACATTGTTTTAATTTCGAGTTTTTTGGGCTGTTTTGCTTCCATAACGTGTGTTTTTTTTTCAGGCTAGTGAAAAAAAAAAAACATCCAAAATACACATTTAGATGTTTATTCTTCAACAGTGTGTCTAATTGTGTCTGTAGATTTCTCCAAAATTCACCAAAAGTGAACATAACATGATGCATCTATCTATCTGCATATTTAATGGTGACACTAGTAGTTTTAGTAGTTTTAGTTTGAGTTTTTTGGGCTGTTTTGCTTCCATAACACATCTTTTTTTCAGACTAGTGGGGGGAAAAACATCCAAAATACACATTTAGATGGAAAAAAAAGACATGTTATGGAAGCAAAATAGCCCAAAAAACTCGAAATTAGAAAAAGACTGTTGTGCCTGTAGTATCTGCATTACATATGCAGATGAGGCATCATGTAATGTTCACTTTTGGTGAATTTTGGAGAAATCTACAGTCACAAATAGACAACTTGTTGAAGAATACACATCTAAATGGACATATTGTTGAAAAATAAACATCTAAATGTGTATTTTGGATGTTTTTTTCCCCACTAGTCTGAAAAAAGACATGTCATGGAAGCAAAACAGCCCAAAAAACTCAACAATTTGTCAATATGTGCCTATATATTTGAACATTACATGATGCCTCATCTGCATATTTAATGGAGACCCTACAGGCACAACAGCCTTTTTCTAATTTTGAGTTTTTTGGGCTATTTTGCTTCCATAACATGTCTTTTTTTTCAGACTAGTGGGGGGAAAAAACATCCAAAATACACATTTAGATTTTTTCAGACTAGGGGGAAAAACATCCAAAATACACATTTAGATGGAAAAAAAAACATGTTATGGAAACAAAATAGCCCAAAAACTCGAAATTAGAAAAGACGTTGTGCCTGTAGTATCTGCATTACATATGCAGATGAGGCATCATGTAATGTTCACTTTTTGGTGAATTTTTGAGAAATCTACAGTCACAATGGACAACTTGTTGAAGAATACACATTTAAATGGACATATTGTTGAAAAATAAACATCTAAATGTGTATTTTGGATGTTTTTTTCCCCACTAGTCTGAAAAAAGACATGTCATGGAAGCAAAACAGCCCAAAAAACTCAACAATTTGTCAATATGTGCCTATATATTTGAACATTACATGATGCCTCATCTGCATATTTAATGGAGACCCTACAGGCACAACAGCCTTTTTCTAATTTTGAGTTTTTTGGGCTATTTTGCTTCCATAACATGTCTTTTTTTTCAGACTAGTGGGGGGAAAAAACATCCAAAATACACATTTAGATGTTTATTTTTCAACAATATGTCCATTTGTGTCTGTAGATTTCTCCAAAAGTGAACATGACATGATGCCTCATTTGCATATTTTAAACCAGCATTTCAGAAAACTTGTGATGCAGGAAATAATTGTCTTTTATGTCCGTAGCTGGGGGAAGTTTCACGGTGATATCTGTTGGTTAAATGTTGACATTGTTCACCTGTAGTGTCTTCAAAATGTCTGCGTTTTTTACAATCCATATCTTTTCAAGGTTTTGTTTTCGAACTCTGAGCCAGAAATCTCTACTTACGTTCACCAAACTTTCCACTTTCATTCCTCTCTTTATTCTGAAGCCTTCTAGCCAGGGCTTTGCTCAGATAGCATTCACAGCCTGACGTATACAACCTTTCATTCAGTGGTGTAGTCTAGTGGGTGTACTGTATACGTATGAGCCAGGATGGGACTTTGGGGGGCGGGGGTCTCGGTGTCCTCCCCCAGGGAAATTGTGAGCGTCAAAGACTTAATTTCCTGCATTCTGATACACTTTTATGCACCAATTCACAGCTGAAATGCATGTATTTAGCCTATGCAAAGGAAAGAAAACACATGGCAATTAAAACTGTCAAAAATATAATGGAAAGCATGTTGTTACATGCTATTGGGCATTTTTAAGTGGGTGTATGGAAATCCTGGAGTTTTCTTAGTGGGTATACTGCGTATCACGTACACTAGATCACTGATTTCATTCATAAAAACATGCAGGAAATAGATTTGTTTTGTATGGCTGTTGACAGTATTTTCTGATTATTTTTTTTTTTTTTTTTTGGAGCAATTTAAAGAGAAATCCACTTCCGTAAAACAAACAAAATAAAATATGAACTTTGAACCGGGCTTTACCCAATATCAGGCTGTTCTCATGAACCATTCGTACATTATTATTATTATTATTATTATTATTGTTGTTTTTTTTGTATTATTAATTATTATTGTTATTATTTAGTATTACTGTTATTGTTATGTATTAGTGTTATTTGTTATTATTATTATTATTTCTTTCACCCATTATTTCTTTTTTTTTTAATCTTTAGTAGTCGTTTTGGTCTCTAAACTTAACTGTCGTCATCGCATGATACTGATTTTTAACGGTCATGTGACCGGTCGTCACGTAGGATATCCTACCAATTGTTGTGCATAAGTTTTCCTGCAATATCGGACGAACGCGCTCACGAAAATGCGTTGCCAGAATGTTCACATATCGTTGTGGAAATACACAAAATTATAAACTCAACACTTTTGTTTTTGCCCCCATTTTTCATGCGCTGATCTCAAAGATCTAAGACGTTTCTACGTGCACAAAAGGCCTATTTGTCTCAAATATTGTTAACAAATCTGTATAATGCTCCGTTTACACGTGGCCGCTATTTTCATAAACGGACATTTCAAACTGTTTTCAAAAATAACATCGTGCACAGCTGTCAGTTTTCAGAAAAGTGTTTGTTTACACGTACCCGTGTATATATGCCGTCAAGAGCACGCCAAACCTGTAGGTGGCGGTGTAACGAGAAGCTCAAGCACACGTTAGCCAATCAGAATCCCGAAAATAGCAACAACGGCAACAAGTCACTTCCTCTTTCTCTCTCTCGGCTGCCTAAACCCATAGACGGTATATAAGAATGGACCAACAGATCCCGTGTCTCTGGATGGAGACCAGTGAAGGATATTAGAAGCTCTTTCCCGGTGATGGCTGAGCGTTACTGAGCAGCCTCCAACTGAGCTTGAAGACGTAGATGTGACGTGAGCAACCTGTCTGAAAGTTGGAAGTCTTCTGGTAGCTGTGCCAAGAGAAATCTCAATCATTCCCAATCTAGCAGAGACGGAGAGCGTAGGTATATGTAAGGAGATAACATAGACACAGGCTCATTATTGATCACTAAAATGATAGTTAACATTAGTCATTACACTTAAACAGCTGATGGAAGTCCAAACTGCCTGAGAGCTTCTCCTGTACTATACGGTAACTCCTCTACTATGAGACAGGAAGTCTCGTGGTTATGACACAATCGTTAGCCTATTGTTATAAAAACGTCTGCTACGGAGCCATAACGTGAGGAACAAGGTAATGGAGCCTTTTATACATTGTCGTGTTTCTTTAGAAATAAACAACAGACAAATAGAGACTTTTAATGCTTCAGATGTAAAGGTATTCTCTGTCAAAGTGACGTCAGAATGAATGGGAGTCAATGGGATGCTAACGGGATGCTAACGGGAGGTGATGGCTTGGTAGCATCAAAATGACTCTCCACTCTGGCCAGAGGTTTTAGAAAGACTGGTTTTCAGAGGCCAATTCTCCGTTTGCGTGTAAACGAAGGGAAATATCTCCGTTTGTCAAAATAACCATGTACGTGTAAACAGGGCATAGAATCGGTGTCAGTGAGCACTTCTCCTTTGCCGAGATAATAACAGGTGTGGCATATCAAGATGCTGATTGGACAGCAGGATTATATACAGGTGTGACTTAGGCTGGCCACAATAAAAGGCCACTCTACAATGATTTGTGAACAATATTTGAGAGAAATAAGCCCTTTTGTGTACATAGAAAAAGTCTTAGATCTTTGAGTTCAGCTCATGAAAAATATATATGCATATAGTTCAGTGTATATGCAACTTAGTAAGCTAATGCCTCATTTGCATATGTAAACATGTCTTGCAAATGCAACAAATAATTGTCTTACTGTCAGTAAACAACTGGGGAAGTTTCACGTGTGAGATTATTTAAATATTTTCCGTATTCAGCTGCAGTGTCTCCGCCTTAAACACACGTACGCACCTTTTTAAACCACTTCCTCCCACACCGGAGCAGTTCTGTTGTTAAACGTGTAAAACATGATGCAAATGAGAGGGCAGTTTGAAATGAAAGCCGAGATCTGTTACAGTTACTCCCAGTGGGACCAGTATGTGGGTCAGATTGACAACAACAACAACGTGATCGGGTCCGTTATTGTTCTACGGACTTCAGCTATAAACTGAGATTATCTGAAGCATTAGAGACTGAATCATGAAGACGAAGAACATGGAGGATCATCATGTTTCTGAAGAGTATGGATGGCTATAGAGTAGTAATATTATATTAGAGGTATACAGGTTTGTATCCCACCAACCAAGGAAATATTCATGTTTTCTGAGGCTAAAAAAACTGCATACTCGGGTAGCTCACCTGGTAGAGCGCGCACACACATAGAGGTTTATTCCTCGACGCAGCGGCCGCAGGTTTGACTCCGACCTGTGGCCCTTTGCTGCGTGTCATTCCCCCCTTCTCTCTCCCCTTTCATGTCTTCATCTGTCCTATAGAAATAAATGATGGCTGATAATCTAAATCCTTATGGAGAAAATCAGTGGGACTGTTGAGGTCTATAGGAATACCAGAAGAGGTGTGTTTGAGGTCTGGCCGCCTTGCTACTGAAGAGAGAGAGAGAGTGTGTGTGTGTGTGTGTGTGTGTGTTTAACTATATTTGTGGGGTCCAAAAACCGGGAGTCCCGTATACTTGTGGGGTCCTGACAGCTTTTTGCGGCCAAAATGCTGGACCCCTCAAGGTTAAAGGTCAGTTTGAGGGTTAAGACCTGGTTTTAGGATTAGGGTTAGAATGAGGTTCTGGTTAGGGTGAGGTTAAGGGTTAAGGTTAGGCATTTAGTGGTGATGGTTAAAGTTAGGGTAAGGGGCTAGGGAATGCATTATGTCAATGACGGGTCCCCACAAAGATGGTGAAACAAATCGATGAAAATATGATGCAGTTTCTCATTTTCTTTGTGTATGTCGTGTTTGTGTGTATAGCTCTGTTGCTGGTTGAAGAATAAAACGATCTAAAAGAAGTTTCTTGTCTGTCATCATTTATTTAACTGTGTGTTTGCGTGAGAGTTTCAGATCTACCTGTTAGTGGAGGACACCCCCCCTCCTCCTCCTCCTCTTCCTCGTGCAACACACCACATGGCTGTACTAATGTGGGCAGGGGCTTGTCCCAGCTGCACCAATCAGATCGCTGTCTGTAATACATAGTGCGCTCTCCTCCAATGGGGAGCTGAGTTGTAATACATGCGCTGGAGTTTCCAGCTGAAGGAAGCTGCTCAGTCTGGTTCATACCGGTCTGCTCCTGCTCGCTCTGTGGCGGCCGGTGACGACTTGAAACACACACACACACCCACACACACACACACACACAGATGCTGAAATAGGGTGCTGAGGTGGCAGGAAGTTGAGCAGGTTGAGAGAGGAGACGTTTACGCAGAAACACAAACAATAACAGAAGAAATGAAGAAGTAGGTTTTTCTACTGACTGGGTTTCTCTTTTTGCTAAAACATAGCAATATAAGGTGATACATTAACTTTTAAAGTGACCAAGGGCTGCGTATTCAACAGTGGTGGAATGTAACTAAGTACATTTACTCAAGAACTCTGATTTAAAGGGGAACTTCTGTTTGGAAAAAAAACCCTAAAATTGCCATCGCCAAACCTGCCAGACTCCATTTAACTCTGATATCGGGGCTGTTTCATGTTGAGGTCGTGACACACCAACCAGACGGCTGACCCTCGGCAGAAAAGGCAGTTGGACTGATCAGTCTCCCCGAGTTAGTCCAAAAAAAAAAAAGTGCCTCAGAACTCACCGAAAGGGCGTATTGCTGTCTTGAGGCAGCGGGAAGTGATGGCGCCATTGACCAACAAAAACCTGGTCTAAAGTCAATAACGCAGCATTTCATTGTTATTTTAACAGAGCATTAGTAAAATGCTCCTAGGCTCGTGCTCAGCGCACACACACTATGCTTGTTACACACACAGGGACGCACAGCAGCACACACACACACACACACACAGGGACACACAGCACACACACACACACACACAGGGACGCACAGCAGCACACACACATGCAGAAGATTACAAATACAAATGTTACGGTGCAAATCCTCCATCATAACAGCAATGCTCCAAGGTCCAAACGCGCCTGGCTTTTAAAGGGAACGGGAGATGATCTCTGATTATTTATTGCATGTTACGCCCAAAACACACCTCTGATTAATGAAGACACTAAGTCCAACCCTTTTGAACCATGCGCCCGGCGCACGGACCCTTTTTTCCGCCGTTAAACGAGCAAAAGTGGATTCGTACACGCCCTAAACACACCTGCGCCAGGCGCTTCACGCCATGCGCTGAGATCCTTTGTGTGTTAACAGACTCGCAGGTGGATTTGGAAACGTGTTTTCTGTGTTTCAGACGAGGATTGTCCAGAGGAAGGTCTGACTGTTCTGCACGCCGGCTTACACGAGTTCGCTTTCAGCTTCAACCTGCCTCAAATGTGAGTAACTGAGTACATTTACGCAAGTATAATTACACTTTCAAGGTACTTTCTTTGGGTATTTCCATTTTCTGCTACTTAAAGGAGACATCGGGCCAATTGTTTTACCTGAATCTTGATCGCTAGATGGGTGCTAGCAAACTGGAGCTGCTGCAGCTAATGGCCAGAGCTCCCACTTAGCTAAAATGCCAGTTGTGGGAGCATGTTCTAAAGAGTGCCTTTGTGCCTTTTAACAGACCCAAAATGCAATTAAAATGTCTGTGCAACATGAACAGGACCCTTACGTGACAACAAGATGGGTTTTCAACTCAGACATTGTGAAGAAACCGTTTAAATTCAAAGTATGTACTGTCACCTACCTCCTTTTTTCTTCAGCTGGATTTCTCCTTTAACAGTGTTTTCCCGAGCTTTAAGGAAGACGGAGGTGTGCGTGAATTCGGTGGGGAGTTTAGAGGTCCTTCCTCAAGAGACGTCCCCCCCCCGTACATTTTGTGTCTCTTTGTGGGTTTTTTGAGTCTCTTTGTAGTCGTGTTGTTTCTGTTTTGGGTCATTTGTGTTTTCTTTGGGGTTGTTTTTGGGTCTCTGTGGTCATTTGGCGTCTCTTTGTAGTCCGTTTGTGTCTCTCTGTGGTAGTTTTGCGTCTCTTTTTCACATCATTTTGGACGTTTATTATCACATCTGTGTCTAAAACGTTGGTAAAGCTAGAGCAGATGATAAATAACTAACGCTCAAGCTTATAGACAAAACTTGCTACTGTCTGCTTCCTCCCGTGTGTCAGGACTCTGGCCAGTTATACTAATACTACTCTGTACTTCCTCCCGTGTGTCAGGACTCTGGCCAGTTATACTAATACTACTCTGTACTTCCTCCCGTGTGTCAGGACTCTGGCCAGTTATACTAATACTACTCTGTACTTCCTCCCGTGTGTCAGGACTCTGGCCAGTTATACAAAAACTACTCTGTACTTCCTCCCGTGTGTCAGGACTCTGGCCAGTTATACTAATACTACTCTGTACTTCCTCCCGTGTGTCAGGACTCTGGCCAGTTATACTAATACTACTCTGTACTTCCTCCCGTGTGTCAGGACTCTGGCCAGTTATACTAATACTACTCTGTACTTCCTCCCGCGTGTCAGGACTCTGGCCAGTTATACTAATACTTCTTTGTACTTCCTCCCGTGTGTCAGGACTCTGGCCAGTTATACTAATACTACTCTGTACTTCCTCCCGTGTGTCAGGACTCTGGCCAGTTATACTAATACTTCTTTGTACTTCCTCCCGTGTGTCAGGACTCTGGCCACTTCCTTCGAAGGGAAGCATGGCAGCGTGCGGTACTGGGTGAAGGCTGAACTGCACCGTCCGTGGCTGCTGCCGGTCAAAGTGAAGAAAGAGTTCATTGTGTTTGAACACATCGACATCAACACGCCGCTGCTGCTGGTAGGAACACGCCACACACGCTGGCTTTTTTTGTTTCAAAGGAGCAGGTCGACATTTTGGGGGATCCTGATTATTCGCTTTCCTGCTGAGCGTTAAAGGAGAATACTTATATGGTAAATATATAGCTGCTTAGCATAGCATAAAGAGAAAAGGCAGCTAGGAACATCAGGTCTTTATTAGAAATGTAACAATACACTCAACTCATGATTTTAGGACTTTAGGCTGATTTTCTCATGTTTTTAACAGAATGAGCTGCAGACAAATTACTGAAAAATATTCCTTTATTCAGGGCTGTAGTCAAGTCCACCTTTGTCGAGTCCAAGTCCAGACCGAGTTCAAATGAGACGGTCTATACCGAGACAGGAAAGACAATCCTCTTCAAGACCACTTACTGAGAGATTAACACACTAAGCCTTATTATTTACTTAAAATAAATAAAATAAAATGGAAATGTTCCCATTCTTAAACGTATAACCTGTCCTGAAGAATCCAGAGTACAAAGGGCTCGCTGACATTGTGTCTGTGGCCAAAATGAAGATGATTGATACCTGATGATTGAGGTATATGATGCAGCCAGGCGTGTACCAGGCGACCAATCACGATGCCCGCTCTAGATGGATTTTGAATGAAACTACCGTATTTTCCGGACTATACGTCGCTCCGGAGTATAAGTCGCATCAGTCAAAAAATGCGTCATGAAGAGGAAAAAAAACATATATAAGTCACACTGGACTATAAGTCGCATTTATTTAGAAATTTATTTCACCAAATCCAAGACCAAGAACAGACATTTAATCTGGAAAGGCCAGTTATTAAACTACCCAACAGCCCCCAGAACAAGGGGCTGAATACGGTAGGTGTCCTCTACGTTAACGTAACACATTAACAGTTATTAAACTACCCAACAGCCCCCAGAACAAGGGGCTGAATACGGTAGGTGTCCTCTATGTTAACGTAACACATTAACAGTTATTAAACTACCCAACAGCCCCCAGAACAAGGGGCTGAATACGGTAGGTGTCCTCTACGTTAACGTAACACATTAACAGTTATTAAACTACCCAACAGCAGCCAGAACAAGGGGCTGAATACGGTAGGTGTCCTCTACGTTAACGTAACGTAACAGCTCTGTTGACGAGCCTCTCCCAGCAGCACGTTGTTCAAGCACCCATCTGTGGACTCCTTCCTCCAGCTCTGGCCATCTGGATTTCAGCGCGACTAGCTTTCTTTGTTTTCTTCATTGCAGTGAGACTAACCTTTTCTCCAGTCCCTCACAAGTTTCTCTCTCACTCCAAACTCTCCTTCTGCTGCTCGATTACCGTTTTCCGGCTGCGTGTTTTACTACCTGCAGTCTCCTGCAGCTTCTTTTCTTTCTCAGTTGTCTTTAGGAGCAGCATATAGTCGTCACAAGCCTAGAGCGCCTCTCGCGGCTGTAGACGGTAATGTTTTCAGCATGAAATAACATTTAAAACATGTTACATTATATATATTTTTCATATATAAGTCGCAGGACCAGCCAAAGCATAAAAAAAAGTGCGACTTATAGTCCGGAAAATACGGTAAGTTGCTGTTTTCTGAACGAGCATGCTTCCATCAACGGCTTTGTTTTGAAGGAGGAAGTAAACTGCAAAACAACCGATGCGTCCTCCTTATAAAAAGTGACACTGAAATAGTTTATTTGTAAAACAAATCCCCACATCAAAATAACTAAATAAATAGAAAACAAATCTCTTCAAATGAATAAACTAAGAAGACATAGTGAAGTAGATCACACGCAAGGCCGTTTAAGAACTGCATCGCTGTTCTTTTTATCTCAGTCTTTACACATTTATACCCATTTTATCCGATTCACGATGCATCGTTACATCTTTTTATACAGATTGTTGTCATGTTTCTCACATTTACTGTGGATCCCTGCGGGGGAAAACGCTTTATATCTCGCTGGTTTCATCCATTAACCTTCCTGCCCTTACTCCTCTACTATTTTTTTTGTCATTTCCTTAGTAAAAATATATATTTTTGCTTTCTTCTTGCGTCTCGGGGAGTGAAGTAACGTATGCGACAGGTCACGTTTGCGGCATGAGGACAGGTCACGCTTGCGGCATGAGGACAGGTCACGCTTGCGGCATGAGGACAGGTCACGTTTGCGGCATGAGGACAGGTCACGTTTGCGGCATGAGGACAGGTCACTTGTACCACGCAGCGACACAAACGTAAACAACAATGGAGGAGAGAGATGCGCGTTTTCTAGCTGGAGATGCAGCCACTATGTTGAGTTTGTGTCAGCTAAAGACGGCAACATTAAGGTTGGTTGTCCACTCTGTGCTGGTGGCGACAACGTGCTATCTAGCTACAAAGACACTACGTCAAATGTTAAACATTTGGAGTCGCAGCACTGCAGTCAAACTTACAGAGCAAGTCCCAGCAGGTGGTGCGAAGCGGAGAGCAGGAGGCCCCCCACCACCCAAACAACCAAAGCTGGACCTCGGTGCTGAACCAGTAAGTGGGGGGAGAGTAGATGGGGCAGTATGTTATAGCGGAAATGCTGCCGTTAAACACGGTTGACTCGCTGTCTTTCGTGCCGTAATAAACAAGATCCCTACTATTGGCCATGCCCAGCTGCCTCACAGTAAACCAGCTGTCATTTTGATGTTGAGGCTGTGGGGGTGTTGTCGGCAGCTGCTGAATGTAACTAATAAAGTAATCTAACTTCGTTACTTTTAAAATCAAGTAATCTGTGAAGTAACTAAGTTACTTTTTCAAAGTAACTGTGGCAACACTGGTTCCATACAACGCGTTTCACAAGTAAAATAAATGATCAGTTCACTACTTTCATTGGATTTGGGTGTTTAATTCCATTTCATAGCGTTTGAAAAAAAATAAATGAAACAACGGTGAAAAAAGTGGCAAAAATGTTGGGAAAAAATAACAAAAAGCGACAAACAATGGGGAAAAAAAAGTGACAAAAACGTCAAGTGCTGAAAATGTCGAAAAAAACGTCCGTGTAAGAGACAAAGTGTTGAAAAAGACGAGTTTTAATTTTAGACCCAGAAAAACGAAACGTTGCATGGTTGACAGGAAGACAACACAACTTTGTTTTTTATGTGTTAAGCTAAAGGCCCAGACACACACAGCTGACGGCCACACGTCAGCAGTAAAGCCAGTTGGACTGATCAGTCTCCCCAAATTGGTCCAAAAAGTGCCTCAGAACAACGACGAGACGTAATACGTCTCCATAACAGCAGGGGGCACTAATCTGTATTGTCGCCCAAAAATGGAAACCAGCAGCTGATTGGACGAACGCGTCACGTGGGTCTGGTTTCTCCAGATTCAAAGCCAGACTGTCATGGCGTCTCGTTCAGAATACGATCTCATATTGTCCTAAAATAGTTCACTGAAACGTGTTTCTGAAAACATTGTAAGAGAGAAATAGGCCGTGCAGCTGCTGAATCTGTCTTCATTTCACATCAACAAAGGTCAGTTTAAAAGGTCAGATGTTGAGAGACTCTAGTCACGCTCATCCCGCTCCCCGTTTCCTGGTTAGCTCTCCACCAATCAGATGGGTCATTTGAGTCCGACTGCCGGCAGTGCCCGCCCCGCCGATTATACATGTCAAATCGGCCAAAATGAAGGCCGACGGCCCCTCGGACGGACGACGGCACAGAACACTAAGAACAGACTCAAGTCCGCGACCTCAGAGTCAGACTGTCCAACGGCCGATTATCAGCTCGGTGTGTCAGCGCCTTAACGTGATGAGAATCTGAGTTTTAGAGGTGTTGATTGGCGGATATTGTTATCTTTAGACAGAGCCAGGCTAGCTCTTTCCCCCTGTTTCCAGTCTTTATGCTAAGCTAAGCTAACCAGCTGTAGCTTCATATTCACCGGGGCTGGCTCATGTTAAACAAAAATAGATCTTACGCTTTAACAAAAAGGTTTCTCTCAGTAGGGATTATGTTTGGTATCAATCTTCTCCTCTAACTCTCGGTGAGAAAGCGAATGAGCGTATTTCCCCCAAATGTTCCCTTGAGAGGGCGGGAGCGGCTGGGATGTTGTCGAGGTGTTAACGCCGATGGTTGTGTGCTTCAGGCGCCTCAGGCTGGTTCGAAGGAGAAGACGCTGTGCTGCTGGTTCTGCGCTTCAGGCCCGATCTCACTCAGCGCCAAGATCGAGCGAAAGGGCTACACACCAGGTGAGCCAACCCTCCTCCTGACTCCTCAGGCTGTTCTCATGAAGCTTTCGTACATTAAGCAGTGTTTCCTTTAGGACTTTTTTTAGCAGTGGGGGCAGGTCTGCACCCATATATAAATAATTCACCTAATATACAAGTGTTCATCAGCCACGTGCAATTTAGCTCGCAGGTGAAGAATACAAACAACGAAAATCACCAGTTAACTTCATTTAAATTGCAGGACCAGGCTTAAATGAACTGACAACATAAGTTATACGACTTGCAGTTCTCAAGGACGTACACACACGATCTCAACTGGCTAGTTGTCCTCGTGTGTCCGTGCTATTCTCCGACATGCACTCTAACAATGCAGCTCTATTTCTGATACCGTGGGGGGCAGAAATGTTGGCGTGAGGGGCCGCCACGGTCAAATCAACATAGAGGAAACACTGTTAAGCTATGGAAACTAAAGCACTGTACTTAGTATGTAATCCACGTATTTATTACTGTCAGCAGCACGTTGACTGCTGCTGTATAAGAGCGTGAAGATCCTCGTAGGGAGGAGGTCGGGGGGGATGTTTGGGTCCTAAAACACAGGACTTTAAAGCCGGGGAGCAGAGTTCATGTCCCGGAAGAAGTTAAGGAGAAAACACAAGACTTTACCCAGGAAACAGGTGTTCATGTCCTGAAGAAGTTAAGGAGAAAACACAAGACTTTCACCCAGGAAACAGGTGTTCACGTCCTAAAGAAATTAAGAAGAAAACACAAGACTTTCACCAGGAAACAGGTGTTCATGTCTCGAAGAACTACTACTTAAGGGGACTGCTGTTTTAACCCCAAACCACGTCATCCAAACCATACAATGATGGTTAACATCAGATGTTACTTCACGTCCTGAAGGTTATGCACGTGGTTTAGAAGGTGACGTGGCTCCGTTTTGTTCTGTAAAGTACATAACCATAACTTATTTCACCAGTAAATTGCTGGTAAACGACAAAAACAAGCACCAGAAGGGAAATGGGTATTTTACAATAACTTTGAATGCACCGCGAGGCTACCAGTTTCAAGTGAACGCACCACGTTGTGGTGTTTTTCCAACAACGGCAGCTGCAGTCAGACTGTTGTACGTCCCGCTGTTGGAATCGTCTACAATGAAATACAGTCACACTTTTAACCCTTTAGCTGTCAGCATTTTAACCGTGTTTAATCCAGCTGCTAGCTAACGGTAGGCTAACGTTAGCTGCTGCCAAGTGTATTATGTTAACTAGCGTCAAATGTAGCGATGCTCCTGTTCCCTCTAACGTTTGTTTTGGAGCATCAGAGGGCAGCGCAGGCATATCAGTGGCACTGAAATGAGGCACCGAAATCCACGTTGCTATTCAGTCCGGTAGATACCGGTCGTTAAGGCACCGGGTCTCAGTACCCAACCCTACTTGTAACAGAGTATTTCTACACTAAAGTAAAAAGATCTGAGTACTTCTTGCACCACTGATATACAGTATGTAGGATTTTGTGCTACAATCCAATCGGGAAACCGTTTATATGGTTGAGCAACAGGATGTATTGCTCATTAACCCTCCGAGGACGAAGGATGCGTAATCACGTCCAAACTATGTTTATCCATTGTCTCTCTACACAAAAACCATATTACAAGACTTCATTTTGGACATTTATTATACATCTATCTATTTTATTCATATATTACACTACTGACTGTCGCCAAGTTCACAGGATATACAAATAGTTGTGCATAAGTTTTCATACGATATCATGTGAACACGTTCATGAAAATACGTTAAACTCCTCCACCCTTTTTCATCTTCTCTACTCTTAAGATCTCACTTATTCCAACTCTCTCTCTCTCTCTCTCTCTCAGTCTGCCAGACTGATCTTTTCTCCCTTCTCTCCAAGGCGAGTCGATCCAAATCTTCGCCGAGGTGGAGAACTGTTCGTCCCGGGTCGTGGTGCCCAAGGCCGCTCTGTACCAGACGCAGACCTTCTTCGCCAAGGGCAAGGGCAAGCAGATCCAGCAACTGGTGTCCAATCTGAGAGGAGACGCTCTGCTGCAGGGGAAGAGCCAGAGCTGGGAGGGCAAACTGCTCAAGATCCCCCCAGTGTCGCCCTCCATCCTGGACTGCCCCATCATCAGGGTGGAGTACGCCCTCATGGTGAGTCCAAGTCAAGTCCATTTATTTATAGAGCACATTTAAAACCAACCTAGGCTGAAGAAAGTGCTGTACAAAGTTATATATATATTATATTATTAATATTATGTTATAAAAACAAAGGAAGACAATTATAGACACAATGAACATTCATACTAACAACACACTTCTATACAAATGTCCCTAAACTAAATCATACGCCAAAGAATAAAAATGTGTTTTAAGACGAGACTTAAAGCGTAACTCTCGCCAAAATGCAACCTAGGGTCTTTTTGTGAACGTACCCGAGTCAAACTTTCGTTTAAAAGCATTTTTAGGACGGAAACGCCACTTTTAAGATGCACCGTATTTTTGTTTTTGGGTCAAATGGCCTTTTGAATGGGAGTGCTAGGGGCGCTACGATGCTAGCCTCAAAATAGCTATTTTTAAACCACTAAGAAGGCTCGACACAACATGAGACTTTGCTCCAAGTATCACCAGGGGCTCTACACCTTAACTACACCGGTGACCAAGATATCCTAAATCTGTGGCTACTTGTTTTGGTATCGACTCGTTTTGACTGCCGAGGTGGTAGCAGCCGGAGACAACAGCTAACGTGAGTTGCTCAAAACCTTTCTTTTTAGTGAACTCTGGGTACCAACCAATGTTGTCAGTGCTGTGGTTAAGGTGTAGAGCCCCTGGTGATACTTGGAGCAAAGTCTCCTGTTGTGTCGAGCCTTCTTAGTGGTTTAAACATAGATATTTTGAGGCTAGCATCGTAGCGCCCCTAGCTTAAAGCTTACCTGGAATTGCCTGCAGCGTTGGTGCGTCCGCTCCTGCAAAACCCCAAAATGAGGTATTGTGGTGTAGGGAAAAGTCCCAAAGAGGGCATATGCCAAATACAGCAAACGTGTTCCACGTATATGGAACTAAGCTTTAGGAGCTTTCCATCTTTACTCTCCTCCCTCGACTATTTCTGACTGGCGACCGGAAGAACAACAGCTAACGTGAGTTGCTCAAAACCTTTCTTTTTAGTGAACTCTGGGTACCAACCAATGTTGTCAGTGCTGTGGTTAAGGTGTAGAGCCCCTGGTGATACTTGGAGCAAAGTCTCCTGTTGTGTCGAGCCTTCTTAGTGGTTTAAACATAGATATTTTGAAGCTAGCATCAAAGTGCCGCTAGCTCTCCCATTCAAAAGGCCATTTGACCCTAAAACGAGAATACAGTAACTCTTAAAAGTGGCGTTTCCGTCCTAAATATGCTTTTAAAACGAAAGTTTGACTCGGGTACATTCACAAAAAGACCCTAGGTTGCATTTTGGCGAGAGTTACGCTTTAAAGGTAAACGTAATGACGGCAGAGTTGCGACGATTCTGCGTGAATTCCCTGCTACGTGAAAACAAAGAAGTCGGCTGCTCACGCGGCACCGTCGCAACTCTGCCGTCATTACGTTAAGCCCCGCCCACTGACTCTATACACGATGTGATTGGCCTGACTACAGTTTGGTTTTTCCAGCTCGCAAGCCAACGGAGAGTTGCTAGCCTGACCCTGGCTGCAGATGACATTTGCTGCCGCTAGGGCGGTCTAGATTTCTAAGCTAGGTTTCTTGCCTTAACCCCTGTAAATCATATTGAATCATGAATTGCGTGTATTGTTAGATTCCTTGTGACTATCTCAAGGCGCGTCTAGATTTCTAGGCTACATACCCACGGCGTCGATTCAACACAGAAGTATAAATCTGCTTTAATAATGTCTGTGATTGGCTGTCTGACGTCACACGTCATAGAGACACGCAGGAAAAACCCTCCGTTACACAGAGACGCTCACGTAGTCGGAGCTGGAACATAAAGACAAAGATTTATGCCGTAATGTTGGAAAGTCTGTTGTTTTATAACAGTATTCTTCAGGAGCCGGTATCTAAGTCACGGTATCGATACCCAGGACACAAAACGGAATAATGCTGTATAGATATAACAGAATAAATCAGTGCCTTTTAGTCGCTTTTTTTCAATGTTTTTGGCGCTTTTGTCTAGGGCTGGGCAGAAAGTCAGATATTACGATATTTTTGACCAAATATCCCGATACCGTAACGATATCGTAGTGTTGACTATTGGTGCTTTCACAAAATATCTTCACACTTAGACGTTAGATGAATAATCATCATTAATGTGGATATAATGACTAAGTGGGTAAAGGCAAACAATAGAACAGTTACAACAGTCTGGTACGGTCACAAAATGACATCACTTTACTGTAACGCAGCCTCTAAAACCAGGAAAAGACACTTATGACATATTACGATCTCCACAATCTCCATCTAGTCTCATATCACCATATCGATATAATATCCCAGATATAGTAGCTCAGTCCGTAGGGAGTTGGTACCCAGTAGGGACCAAAATACGGAGGTGGACTGGTAGCTGGAGAGGTGCCAGTTCACCTTCTGGGCACTACCAACGTGCCCTTGAGCAAGGCACCGAACTCCCACAAACCGCTCAGCCCACTCACTCTGACATCTCTCCATTTGTGTGTGTCTCTGTCTCTGTGTGTCTGTGTGTCTCTGTCTGTGTGTCTCTGTCTGTGTGTCTCTGTCTGTGTGTCTCTGTGTGTGTGTGTCTGTGTGTGTGTGTGTGTCTCTGTCTGTGTGTGTGTGTGTGTCTCTGTCTGTGTGTGTGTGTGTGTGTGTGTGTGTCTCTGTCTGTGTGTGTGTGTGAGATAACAACAGAGTGTAAATTGTAATTTCCCCATAATATAATAATTTATTATTATTATTATTATTATTGTTATTATTATTGCCCAGCTCTACTTTTGTCATTTTAGTCAACATTCTTTGACGTTTTTTAATTGTAATTGTACTTGCGAAGAGCGCTGCGTTGAACCATCCTTGTTATTTTTGAGCAATTTCGCTGAAAGAAACCCAAATTTCTGATATAGAAAAGTTTTGAAAAGGGGTCGGTCTCGACCCGAGAACACCAGGATGGTTAATTCGTTCCGAGTGCCAGATTGAATAAATATAATAAACTATAGTCCCGTGTTTATGAAACCTCCCAAAGGCTGCTATGAACCGGTTCAACTGGCTCCCACTGAGACAGAAATGTTCTTCCTGTTTTAACCAACGCTTCCTGTCTGGCTGCAGGTGTACGTGGACGTTCCCGGCGGATTGAACTTGTCTCTCTCGCTGCCGCTGGTGATCGGGACCATACCTCTGCACGCCTGCGCCACCCGCACCTCCAGCATCAGCAGCAACTGCAGCACTTTGAGCTGGCTGGGCCTGTTGGAGAGACGCGAGGGTACGTACGGTTAACACACATCTCTTCTCCGAACCAGACTGTAAAAATAACGGACGTAGCATTAGAGCTGAAAATCATTGCCCGAACCTGATGGGACACGACGTTCTTAATGTCTATAATTTTACACAGGCTCGGCTGGGCTCGATTGGCGCGAAAATGGATGCTGAGGAGGTGAAACGGAGTCTAGCCTCCGTTAGGCATGAATACATGATGTTAAAAAATGTATAAATGACTCATTCTTGACAAAAGGCAAAAGAGCTGTGTGTCGGGCTGTGAACGGGTTTGGGCTTTTAAAAAGCTGCAGTACCCAGAGGTCTGTGTTTACCCGCCGGTAAATCTCCGCTGGATGACTCCCTTCAGAAAAAGTCAACTGCAACCTTCCCTCTTTAGCGTTTAGCTTAGCTTAGCGTCATCCTCCCCAACTCCGCCCTCAACAGAAATCGTCCAGAATCAAAAAACCAAGATGGCGATGGCCTAAATGCCAAACTCGAGGCTTCAAAACACAGTCCACAAACCAATCTGTGATGTCGCCAAGGATGCCATGTAGAGCTGTAATCTGCCTGTACTTTCTCTCAAGTTAGCGGCTAACGCTAGCTTGGTTGGCAGAGACATTCTTAGGCGACCAATGCCTAAAAATGTCTTGTTCCAATTGACTTTGATAAAGTGAAAACACACAGTGAGAGGGTCGAAGTTTAAGATTAAAACACGGACAACAGCCAAAACAAGCTGAGGTCTGTTTTAATGTCCCCAGTGTTAGCATGGTTAGCATCGCTAAGCCTCTGTCCTGACTGACAGGTCCTAAAGCATCCCCTGCTTCTCCTGTGAGAAGAAGATTGAGACCATGAACTCATCATGAAAATGTTTACCTGGGTAATGAATCAAGAGAGAAGTAGGCTCATTTTCTCATAGACTTCTATAGAAACACTTGTTTTTGGAGCCAGTGGAGTCTCCCCCTGCTGGACGTTACAGAGAATACACATCCCACTCATTTTACAGTCTATGCTCAGAACATCTCTAATGTAACACTCGTTTGTTTTCTGCAGCACCCCCGAATTACAGCGATCTGGCAATATCCGAGTCTCACAGGCGGGAATGTCTGCACAGCTGTGATCGTTCTGACGGAGACGGAGAGGACGAGGGATCTGTGCTAACTTACATCACAGAGTTCAAATATCTGCCCCCGCCACTGTACTCTGAGGTACAGTTAATATACACACACACACACACACACACACACACACACACAATACTAGGACTACAGTTGAAAATTAGCTGACTGGTTAATACTGGCACATTTACAGAAATGTTGATTAATGTGCATTGTCCTAATCAAATAAACGTACAAACTTAAACACACACACACACACACACACACACACACACAGAGACACACAAATAAAAAAGACTATAGACAAACTAAGACTGCTGTATCTGTATGGATGATATGATGTATAACAGCTGTATACTACTATCTCTGTATGGATGATATGATGTATAACAGCTGTATACTACTATCCCTGTATGGATGATATGATGTATAACAGCTGTATACTACTATCCCTGTATAGATGATATGATGTATAACAGCTGTATACTACTATCCCTGTATAGATATGATGTATAACAGCTGTATACTACTATCTCTGTATGGATGATATGATGTATAACAGCTGTATACTACTATCTCTGTATGGATGATATGATGTATAACAGCTGTATACTACTATCCCTGTATGGATGATATGATGTATAACAGCTGTATACTACTATCTCTGTATGAATGATATGATGTATAACAGCTGTATACTACTATCCCTGTATAGATGATATGATGTATAACAGCTGTATACTAGTATCTCTGTATGGATGATATGATGTATAACAGCTGTATACTAGTATCTCTGTATGGATGATATGATGTATAACAGCTGTATACTACTATCCCTGTATGGATGATATGATGTATAACAGCTGTATACTACTATCCCTGTATAGATGATATGATGTATAACAGCTGTATACTACTATCCCTGTATGGATGTGATATGATTTCTAGCTTTGTTGTCAGTCTGACTCAGGTTAAATTCTCTGTGAAACATGAACAAACACACACACAATGAATGCAGTAAAACTTTATATATATATATATATCAGAAAAAGAACATTAAATAAACTACTTTAGAGTCAATTTTCTTCAGGGCTGAGTTTCGTGGTATCGGAACGGTGCGTGAACTCCAGTACGTACCGATACCAGCAGTACTGGTATAGATATCGGCACATCTCTAAGGCCTCCTGCATACTGGCTGCGTGGCGTGAGCGTGTCAGCTGCGTGAGCGTGTCCGTTTTTTTATTTCGGATCCCATGTCTGTAATTGTTGGGTCTTTGTAAATTATAGAGTGTGGTCTAGACCTACTCTATCTGTAAAGTGTCTCGAGATAACGCTTGTTATGAGTTGATACTATCAATTTAATTGAATGTTAACAGGTTTGTGTGTGTGTGTGTGTGTGTGTGTGGTGAGAGAGGTGTGTGTGTGGTGAGAGAGGTGTGTGTGTGGTGAGAGAGGTGTGTGTGTGGTGAGAGAGGTGTGTGTGTGGTGAGAGAGGTGTGTGGGTGAGAGGTGTGTGGGTGAGAGGTGTGTGGGTGAGAGGTGTGTGGTGAGAGGTGTGTGGGGTGAGAGGTGTGGGGTGAGAGGTGTGTGTGTGTGTGGGGTGAGAGGTGTGTGTGGGGTGAGAGGTGTAGGTGTGTGAGAGGTGAGGGTGTGTGGGGTGAGAGGTGTGTGTGTGTGTGGGTGAGAGGTGAGTGTGTGTGTGGTGAGAGAGGTGTGTGTGGGGTGAGAGAGGTGTGTGTGTGTGGGGTGAGAGAGGTGTGTGTGTGTGGGGTGAGAGAGGTGTGTGTGGGGTGAGAGAGGTGTGTGTGTGTGGGGTGAGAGGGGGGGGTGTGGGGGGGTGTGAGAGAGAGAGGTGTGTGTGTGTGTGGTGAGGGGTGTGTGTGTGGGGGGTGTGTGTGTGTGTGTGTGTGAGAGAGAGGTGTGTGTGTGTGGGGGGTGGAGAGAGAGAGAGAGAGATGTGTGTGTGTGTGTGTGTGTGTGTGTGTGTGTGTGTGTGTGTGTGTGTGTGTGGCGCGACACACAAGAGTGTTGGAAGCGTTTCCAGGCAAAATAGAGTACGAAAATATGTTAATGTCATTTTAACACAAATACATATTAATAAATGATATGTTGATGTTTGAAAGGCTCGAGGTTTTGACATAAATGAGGATATAAATGTCATTTAAAATAATAATAATTATTGATTTTCTAATATTGCACCACCTGTCAATACAGAACGAAATATTCTGGAGCCCATTTTGCCGACGTTGTCTTTGCTGTAATCAGATCAGAATATATTTATGTTTAACATGAAGTATATACTACTGCTTGAGTCAGTACATTTCCACAACTCTCTGCTGCGTCAGACACGTTTCTGTTGTGCAAAGACATAGAAAACGGCACGCAGCCAGTGTGCAGGAGGCCTTAATGTTTTTACTCGGCGCTCTATCAGCAGCCTGTGAACGTGGCGCTCTGTCTCCGTGTCCCCCCCCCCCAGGTGGATCCTTACCCCGACCCCGTGGAGGTCAGGAGACCCGACACGTGTCCGTCCCGCTGATGTGAGCTCAGACGGGCTTCTGCACAAACAAGACACCGTCACCTTTTAGCTCCGGGCTCGCACAGCCAGCTTCTCACCAGATTATATATCACGATAAATCATCAGGCTAGACCCTCCCTGACCCGGGACAGTCAGCTGACGCAGTATTTGGTGATTGTTGACACATGGACCGTGGATTTCGAGCCGTGCTGGATCATCCGTATCCTGTGCTCAAGAAGAGGCAGAACTAGTTTTCTCTGACACCACTGTATGACTCTGACAGGGCGGAAAACAAAGCTCCCTCCCAGCGGTCAGAGGACGCCTCCTCCTGCCTCACAGTGAATTTTGCACATACCGTTAATTACTGTTTTTCTATCGTGGTTTTATATAATGTGCAGATTGACGCAGACCTGAATGCTACAATAGATCTGTCCACAGACGTAAACAATGAGTACGTTTACATGCACACCAATATTCCCGAATTAGATTCAGGTCATGTAAACAGCATATACTGTTTGGATAATCTGAATAAGGCCTTTTTCTGGATGTAGCATTTCCCGATTGAAGTGTGATATTCCGGTATTATTCAGGTTTTAGAGGCATTCTTTGGACGTGTGTACAGCACATTCAGGATCTGCGTCTCCATCAGGGTTTTTACTGCAGTTTGTGACGGTTTACGGCCACTTGCCTGTTTACAGTCAGCTCTGTGCGTTGCTATGGTTGTTGTACACAAAACAGGCCTCCAGGTAGTACACTCACATAGATGTAAATACTTCATATTCTATACTTCTCTCCGTCCGCTGGCCGCCGGCAAAGGCAGTGCAACTTCCCGCCGAAATCGACGTACAGGTCGTCCTGGACTACGTGGAAGATCCTCCCGATCACCACTTTGTCTTTGGCCGTTAGTTTTTTCATTTCTTTCGTTCGAACATCCAGAAGCAGCACAAACGTCCGGCATCTTTGGTGCTGATCTGAATGCGGGAAGAGTAATTTGGCGCAGATAGGTAGGTAGGTAGGTAGATCTCTCTCTCTGTCTCTCTCTCTGTCTGTCTCTGTCTGTCTGTCTGTCTGTCTGTCTGTCTGTCTGTCTGTCTGTCTGTCTCTCTCTCTCTCTGGTGCACTCACCCTAGCAGCCATTTTGTTCAAGTGGCCACTCGCGGTATTGCAACGAAAAATCCCCCTGCAACTGCAACTTCTGGGTCTAAGTCCCGCCCTACGAAGCAGCCCGATTGGTCGGGGTTAGGCATTGACCTCGAGTGGTTAAGGGTTATGACGGCCGATTGGTCAGGGGATGGGACCTGAACACATCGGGTTACGCTACCTAGCGTAAGCATGGACGCCCAGCCAATGGTAGCATGTGAAAGCTATTGAAGGGCGGGCCTTGCGTTGGTTCCATAACCGTTCAAGGACACCTTGGGCTGCAAACAAGGGATTATAACGCTTTCTATTCTGAATTTTTAATCCACTGACTTTTTATATTTTAACCCTTGTGTTGTCTTCCCGTCGACCGTGTGACTTTGTGTTTTTCTGGCTCGAAATTTCAACATTTTGTTGCTCTTTTTCTACACTTTTCTCAACGTTTTTGTCGATTTTATTCACATTTTTTGTCACTTTTTGTGTGTTTTTATTATGTTTTTGTAAAAAAACATTTTCCAATTTCTTACTCACTTGTCACTTTTTCAGATTTTCTTTTTTTTTTTGTCACTTGTTTTTGCTGTTTTTTTTTTTTTTTTTTTTTTTTTTTTTTTTTTTCTCACTTTTGTCCAATTTATTTTGTCACTTTCTCAGATAATTAATTTTTTTTGTCACAGCATTTAAAAAATAAATAATGTTTTTGTCTTTTTTTTTTTCCTGCGTTTTTGTAGCTTTAAAAACGCTTTAAAATACCAGATTTGACCCGAAAACAACAGGAGGGTTAAAACCTTCCGTCGAGCCGAGCTGAAGCCTGACGCCACCACAGCGTAACGTCTCCGGGCCAGCGGGAGATGCATATTCAGTGAGCCCCATATCACGGGAGGACACGCAGAAGCTTAGAAACGTTTGTGCCGTAGACGCCAGGCGAGCAACTCCATTGAACTGAATGAGCGCCATTTTGGGATCCGGGATCACGTTAATATAAATGCTTCCAACCAACCAGCTGACAGTTTGCAGGGCTGTGGTAGAGATGCACGGCCAAACGAGAAGAAGGAGAAACTCCGCTACGGTTAAACATGATCAAAGACTTGGATATCAACAGGTTTTTGGTTATGAGCCGACCTCTTCAAGAAGCTGGGTGAAGGAATGAGGACAGAGGGACGCTGTGTTCGTCAGCGGTGTTTTGCACAGCTGCATGTAAACGACTTAGTCGGAATATTATGTGCATGTAAACGTCGTCATTGTTGTCCTCTCTTCTAAAAAAACATTTAAGACGGGACAAAAGCTGTTTTCAGTTACAGTTTGAGCTTCTGGGGCCTGCAAGTGTTGCTGTCACTAGTCTCGCTTTGCCAGACCCTCCTCCAAAGCTCGCTGAAGGAAGGTCTGGCTACTCCACACACGTGGGTGTGTGTGTGTGTGAGACAGGTGTGTGAGACAGGTGTGTGAGACAGTGTGTGTGTGTGTGTGTGAGACAGGGGTGTGTGTGTGTGTGTGTGTGTGAGACAGGTTGTGTGTGTGTGTGAGACAGAGGGGTGTATGAGTGAGAGAGGTGTGAATGTGAGAGAGGTGTGTGTGTGTGTGTGTGTGTGTGTGTGTGTGTGTGTGTGTGTGTGTGTGTGTGTGTGTGTGTCTCTGTATCTCTGTGTGAGTGAGTGTGTGTGTGTGTGTGAGTGAGAGAGTGTGTGTGTGTGTGTGTGTGTGTGTGAGTGAGAGGTGTGTGTATGTGTGTGTCTCTGTATCTCTGTGTGAGTGAGGGTGTGTGTGTGTGTGTGTGTGTGTGTGTGTGTGTGTGTGTGTGTGTGTGTGTCCAGGTATATATAACCCAGACAGGGTCTAAAGAAAGCACAACTCCGACCAACCGAGATGAAGTACCACAAGTCGCCTGTCTCACGCGAGCGTCTCCTTCGCTGGACTCTCCTTCCTCTTTTAAACACTGACGTTAAGAAGCTTTGTGCTCGCGGGGAAAAAAACGGCAAACGCATAAAAAGATAAAATGTTTACAGATAAATATATCAAATTGAGAATGTTGTTCAAACGTGACTTCTTCCACCTAAAACTTCAAGTGCAATATATTTTTGTATTTGTGATTTGTTTGCACTAGTTTTTCATTTACTCTGTTGCTGTTTATTCCATTTCTGTGCATTACGTGATCTTACTGCTGTCATGGTCAACTTTTTCATAAAATAAAAGGTTTATTTTATAAAATAAAGAGGAGTTTGCATTGTTTTTTTATATTTATATTTCTTAAACCTTGTTGTCTTCCCGTCGACCGTGCAACTTTTTAGTTTTTCTACGTTTTGGACGTCTTTTTCGACACTTTCGTTGCTTTTTCACCCATTTTTTTTTTTGTCACTTTTTCCCCGTTTTTTTGGTCACTTTTTTCAACATTTTTGTCACTTTTTCCCCGTTTTTTTGGTCACTTTTTTCAACAACAGTTTTTTTCTGCACCTTTTTTGGTGTTTGTTTTTGAAGCTTTTCGTCTTTTTCGACACTTTCGTTGCTTTTTCACCCATTTTTTTTTTTTGTCACCTTTTCACGTTTTTGTGTTTTCGCAGCTTTTCCCGATATTTTTGTCACTTTTTCCAGTTTTTTTTCTGCACCTTTTTTGGTGTTTGTTTTTTAAGCTTTTCATGTTTTTCGACACTTTCGTTGCTTTTTCACCCATTTTTTGTCACTTTTTCCAACATTTTTGTCACTTTTTCCCGTTTTTTTCTGCACCTTTTTTGGTGTTTTTGAAGCTTTTCGTCTTTTTCGCCACTTCGTTGCTTATTTTTGTCACTTTTTTCAACATTTTTGTCACACAAAATTATATATACTGTCTATGGTTAATATGCTGCTGAATCTCTGTATATTTTGCATTGGTATCATTCAAAAAAATGTAATTCATGCAGCAGTTGTTGAGCTATGTTTTGTGGTGTTATCTTGCAATTAGTGGCCATAATCTAAAGGTGGTCAGCCCTATGTTCCCACATTTCTAAGAATTTCTTTTTCACTGAAAATTAGGCTCTATGTTCCCACATTTCTAGGACCTTTTCAAAATTAGGTC
>NC_135870.1:2727594-2745094 GCF_031162955.1 Sander vitreus | reverse complement strand
TTCGGGACATGAACACCTGTTTCCTGGGTGAAAGTCTTGTGTTTTCTCCTTAACTTCTTCAGGACATGAACACCTGTTTCCTGGTGAAAGTCTTGTGTTTTCTCCTTAACTTCTTCAGGACATGAACACCTGTTTCCTGGGTGAAAGTCTTGTGTTTCCTCCTTAACTTCTTCAGGACATGAACACCTGTTTCCTGGGTGAAAGTCTTGTGTTTTCTCCTTAACTTCTTCAGGACATGAACACCTGTTTCCTGGGTGAAAGTCTTGTGTTTTCTCCTTAACTTCTTCAGGACATGAACACCTGTTTCCTGGGTGAAAGTCTTGTGTTTTCTCCTTAACTTCTTCAGGACATGAACTGGTCCCCTGTGTGTCATGACGTCCTCAAATGTCTTGTTTTGTCCACAACTCAAAGATCTTCAGTTTACTGTCCCAGAGGAGAGAAGAGACTAGAAAATAATCACATTTAACAAGCTGGAATCAGACGTTTTACCCTTTTATTACAATAAAAAATGACTCAAACTAGGGGTGCGTGATATATCGACTTAATATCGTTATTGCAATATCACAATGCGCAATATTGAAAGTGTCGCGATAAGTATACAGTATTTAGTTTATTTTGGGGAGCGCTGCGTCCCGTCCTTTGGCTCTGTGGCTTAGTTGTTTGATTTAGAGCTTGAAACGCTGTAATGATCCTGTTTCATTGGCCAGTTACCGTGCTAACTGCACGTTAGTGCACGTCAGCGCACGTGTCCACTACGTGACAAACCCTACGGAGCGGACCACGTGTGTGCATATTTCAACAGCGTGACAGTGTAAGTGAAGAAATAGAGACAACGGCCCCATTTATCAACCTAACGTAGAAACCAGCACGGATATGAGAGCAGAAATCATCTTACGACAGGCTTCACGTGTGATTCATGAAACATACGTATCGCACCAATCAGAGCGTAAGGATGGTCGTACATTGATAAATGCAGCGGCCGGTTAACGGTCGTAATTTAAATACCACGTCCCAATATATTCTGGGTTTTGAGGCCTCGCCCCTGCAATTTATGTCATGGTGAGACGTAATCCGGCTGAGAAGCCGCACTTTTCAGAGGTGGAGATTGAAACCCTGATGTCTCAGGTTCATTTGCACCAACGTGTGAACTATTTGGCAGCCTGAAAACTGGTATTAAAGGCTGTAGAAAGAATGTGATCACTGATGCCCGTCCTACGCCTGTTTTAGGTCGTACGCACGTTTCATAAATGAGGGCCTACTCAACGGAACGGATCAGAAGAAAGAAGAGAGAAGAGAAAGAAAGGTTGTGTCCTGTTCTCTTTATTTATATGTTTTATACTGTCCAACCAGTAAAACATGTCCTGTTCTGTAGACATGCTCTCTCTCTGTGTGTGTGTGTGTGTGTGTGTGTGTGTGTGTGTGTGTGTGTGTGTGTGTGTGTGTGTGTGTGTGAGTGATATGGTCCTAGTGTTCATTAGATGTATAAATGTTATCCCAAACTAAATGCTGTCTGGTATGTGAGCTGTGTCCCAGATTGTCTATTTGGCCTCTTCAGCAGATTCCATTTCCTTTCTTACATCACACACACACTCGAAGATAAGGGACTGTGTGTGTGTGTCTGTCTGTGTGTGTGTGTGTGTGTGTCTGTCTGTGTGTGTGTCTGTGTGTGTGTCTGTCTGTGTGTGTGTGTGCGTCTGTGTCTGTGTGTGTGTCTGTGTGTCTGTCTGTATGTATGTGTGTGTGTGTGTTTGTGTCTGTCTCTCTGTCTGTGTGTGTCTGTCTGTCTGTCTGTCTGTCTGTCTGTGTGTGTGTCTGTGTGTGTGTGTGTGTGTGTGTGTCTGTCTCTCTGTGTGTGTGTGTCTGTCTGTCTGTCTGTCTGTGTGTGTGTGTGTGTGTCTGTGTCTGTCTGTGTGTGTGTGTGTGTGTGTGTGTGTGTGTGTGTGTGTGTGGGTGGACATGGTCCTTATTTATTTATTCATGTTGGACCAGTCCAATATGACCGTCAGTTGAAAAACCGTGTCGTAAGAAAACTTGTTTAATTTGTTATGAATGTATTTTGATGCGTTTTCCCGAAACATTTATAATTTCATGTTTAAAAAATATCGAAATGAATATTGATACCGCAATATCACATTTGGTTAATATTGTGCAACCCTAGCGTAGATTTCTATAATAAAAAATGGCTCAAACCCATCAATTAATTGCATTATTATCTAAATAGCTGAAGAAGCAATGACGACAAACCACACGGAGACATTTGTTAACAGAGCCTGTTTTTTATTTTTGTATATTTTTCTGCAAAATACAAACAAACTACCACATTTCTGAGTGAGGGAGGTGCTGTACATGATCTCTGACTGTGCACCTTGTTTTTCTTCTGAGAAACATTGTCTCCAAGTGGCGACAAAGGCCAGCTTATGCCGCTAACAATCTCTTTTTAGGATATTTAACTCGTGGTTATTAGAAGAAGCACATGTGAAGAGGGGAAGATGCAGCCCAGAGGACATTCACTTGTGTCAAACCCAAATAAAATGTGATTTCATCAGGGCGTTTTTTTGAGGTACAAGTCCAGGCAGTTACTAAATGAAAGAATCAAACCCCAAAACACACTTTGGTTAGTTTACAGTCCGCTGACACACGGCCTGAGGACGAGCTCCTGGCTCTCCGCTCCTTCAGCTTCGTTAAACGCTAACGTTGTTTTTTTTTTTCTTCAACCTGGACCCTATTTTCCTGTTTTGTGTCCCAGACTCTGTTCACACTTGGCGTCTTTTTTTGAAGCAGCCAGCGTCTGTTTTACATTATAATCCTACGCCGTAAACTGTGTATTCAAAACAGTCGTGAGAGCTTTATTAAACGCCGCCTCCGACTTCTTTTTCTGCAGCTCAGAGCGTCTTTTTATAGTTGAAAAAAGTTAAACTTTTCTGAAAAAACGCCCTACATCTCCCCCTCTCTCTCTCTCTCTGCCTCTGTCTCTCTGTCTCTCTCTCTCTCGCTCCACCACTTTGTTTTATCTAACGTTAGCACCGCTCCACATAGCGCTCTAGGATATTGTAGCAGTAGCTGTTCAGGTCTTCAGCTATGAACCTTCAGTCAGCGTCCACTAAAAGTTCTGTTGTTGCCGCTGACAGACTCAGATTATTATTCTAAGTGTCTGACAACATTATGGAAAGGATCCCTACAGAGATAGACCTTTTTGTTAAAGAGTAAGATCCCAAGAAACCCACCAGACTCCATGTAAATAATCAGGACTTTTAGCGTCTATAGAGCCAGTATATCTCCACCAGACTCCATGTAAATAATCAGGACTTTTAGCGTCTATAGAGCCAGCATATCTCCACATGTAAATGGGTGAATTAAGGGTTTATTTCAACCAAACCAGAGTGGTGATTGTTGGAACAGTGGAAAGATGAACGAAGACGGCTTTTCATAGTTTTATTTAGTTTCTGTCGACTCTGAATGAAGTGTTTTACGATGATTAAAAGTACTGATTATTTACATGGAGTCTGGTGGGTTTGGCGATGGTGATTTCACTTGTTTCATGTTGAACAAAAAGGATCTTAGAATAATAATCTGAGCCTATCAGCGGCAAAAACATTTCATAGTTTACCGTTACATTGCAGCTTGTCTCGCTTAATACCGTACCAATCTCAAAGATGTTGTTCCCATCAGTCACTTCGACACTTAACATTGGAAAATATGGTCCAGGTTGAAAACAACAACCAACCAACCCTTAATTAATTAAGGGTTAATCTGAGCTGGAAGCCGACCAACCCAGAGACAACACGGTCATCATAAAAGAAAAGGAGTGCAGAAAGAGAAACACATCTGGGCTCTACCCTATCCCCCCCAAACACTTCATAACTAAATGGCAGTTGTTGTTTTTAAACTAGA
This sequence comes from Sander vitreus, assembly GCF_031162955.1. Lineage (NCBI taxonomy): Eukaryota > Metazoa > Chordata > Actinopteri > Perciformes > Percidae > Sander > Sander vitreus. The sequence continues at coordinate 2,741,203 of NC_135870.1, read as the reverse complement.
GCAGCTTCTATTTTATTTTAATTAGTTAATTTAGTCGCAGATGTGGCACAAACACACACACACACACACTGTGGCTGAGAGGTTTAAGCTCCAAATATACAGTTTTTAAACCAAAATATTCAAATGTGAACAACCCTCAGCCATCTCTCCGTCTCTTTAAAAACACACCGTGAACATCAGTCAGCAGCTTTTCGGGCTCTTATTTTGGCGGGTGTCAGTTTTTAGGTACAAGGCACAAATTATTAAAAAATGACCAGAATGTTTTTGTAGAGTTACAGCACAAATATATACAGAGTTGGAAGTATATCAATATATTGATCACGATTAATTATCACGATTATATGTTGAGTTTAAGGCTAATTATAACTGCTTACTGCTTAGATGCAACAGAAACATCGTTGCATGTCACACTAGTTAACACTAATAACATGTTACACTCAGCTAACGTTAGCCTACCGTTAGCTACAGTGGGTGAACACTAATAACACGTTACACAGCAGCTAACGTTAGCCTACTGTTAGCCTACCGTTAGCTACAGTAAACACTAATAACATGTTACACAGCAGTTAACGTTAGCCTACTGTTAGCCTAACGTTAGCTACAGTAGTGAACACTAATAACACGTTACACAGCAGCTAACGTTAGCCTACTAGCAGTAAACACTAATAACACGTTACACAGCAGCTAGCCTACGTTAGCTACAGTAGTGAACACTAATAACACGTTACACAGCAGCTAACGTTAGCTACCGTAGCTAGTAGTGAACACTAATAACACGTTACACAGCAGTTAACGTTAGCCTACCGTTAGCTACAGTAGTGAACACTAATAACACGTTACACAGCAGGTAACGTTAGCCTACCGTTAGCTACAGTAGTGAACACTAATAACACGTTACACAGCAGCTAATGTTAGCCTACTGTTAGCCTACCGTTAGCTACAGTAGTGAACACTAATAACACGTTACACAGCAGGTAACGTTAGCCTACCGTTAGCTACAGTAGTAACTGGATTAAACACACCTAAACGGTGTAGTGTGACTGTATTTCACTGTAGAGGATTCCAACAGCGGGACGTACAACAGTCTGCCGCTAAAGCTAAGAGCTAAAAGACTCAAACTAGCTATACTTTTTTATATTTGTTGTACTGTAAATGATCTTCTTCCACCTCTGTAAATACGGCGTATTTTAATAATTGTCCTTTGTGATTCGTTGCTCTGACACCCGCTGAACGTTAAAGGTGAATTCTTGTTTTGTTTTTAAACTTCCAGCTGACTTAAAAGACTCCCTGAATGTTTAGTAGAAAATGTCTGTGCTTTCTAAGTCTTATATTACTGTTTATGTTATTAAATAGAGCCGCAGACATCCAAGAATATCAATTTGATATAATAAACAGTTCAAAAACATAACACTATATAAACTGTGCAGCAAAGCATCACTGACCCCGTTGGATATGGCTTTTATAGGAGTGCGATCCCCACTCTGAATGCTAAGCTAACGGCTAACAACAAGGCCATGAGTGAAGTTTATTAAAAACTCAAGTTTGGACGAGTTGTGTCTGTTGTTTGACTCGTAAAAACCACAGATGTTTTGTTTTATAGGAAAAATAATAATGCAGGTGATGGTGTATGGAAGCAAATAAAGGCCAAGATTATTTATTTTTAGATTTCAAAAATGTTAACCTTCCTGTTGTCCTCGGGTCAAAAAGTCCGAAATTTGAGTTTCTTTCAACCAAATTGTTAAAAAAAAAAAAATAACGACGCGCTTCACAAGTAAAATAAATGACCGGTTCACTACTTTCATTGAATTTGGGTGTTTAATTACATTTTATAGCGTTTGAAAAAAACTAAATGAAACAACGGTGAAAAAATCGACAAAAAGATTTGAAAAAAACTTCGGGAAAAGCGACAAAAGGGTAAAAAAAGACGATCAAATAGTTAAAATTTTAGATCCAGAATAATGAAACGTTGCACGGTCGACGGGAAGACAACACGAACCATTACCGAATACTTTCAATATTACTTTAGTGAAATATTCTAACTTTAAAAACCAACTATGTGAAGAAATGTCGTTTAGTTCCTTTCTCAAACTTCCGGGTAATTATATATATATATATATATATATAGATATATATATTTATATCTATGTATATATATATAATATATATATATATATATATATTATATATATATATATATATATATATATATATTTATATATATTTATATATATATATATATATATATATATATATATATATATAGATATATATATTTATATCTATGTATATATATATAATATATATGACAGAAGCACCGATAGTTTTAGTAAGTTTGGAATTCATCTTACATTGTTAGCCCTGTTGTTGTTGTTGTTGTTGTTTTGATCAAATTCTTTTAAATATTGGACGGGTAAGTAAATATAAATACTTACTTGCCCGTTCGCTCGTCATCGTATCATGTAAATGACATCATCTTATGTAAATGACGTCATCTTATGTAAATGACGTCATCTTATGTAAATGACATCGTCGTGTAAATGACGTCATCTTATGTAAATGACGTCGTCGTGTAAATGACGTCATCGTATCGCGTAAATGACGTCATCGTATCGCGTAAATGACGTCATCGTATCGTGTAAATGACATCGTATCGCGTAAATGACGTCATCGTGTCGCGTAAATGACGTCGTCGTGTAAATGACGTCATCGTGTCGCGTAAATGACGTCATGGTATCGCGTAAATGACGTCATGGTATTGCGTAAATGACGCCATAGTATCGTGTAAATGACGTCATCGTGTCGTGTAAATGACGTCATGGTATTTACGTGATACGATGATGTAAATGACGTCATCGTGTCGTGTAAATGACGTCATGGTATTTACGTGATACGATGATGTAAATGACGTCATCGTGTCGTGTAAATGACGTCATGGTATTTACGTGATACGATGATGTAAATGACGTCATCGTGTTGAGTGATTTGGTTTGAATGGGCAGTTGGCCAATCAAGAACTGAGTTGGGGCTTCATGATGATTTTGACTCTTGTTTTTGTTGACATTTGGCGCCTTTTGATGGGTTTTTCCAGCGTTTTCTTTTTTCCGGCGTTCTTTTGAGGCCTTTGACCTTTGTTTCGTCAGGTGTATAAAGTGGGCACTACGGCAGGAAGAGGTTAGTGCACGTTAACAGCGGACTGATGGACCGAGACAAGTGAACCGAGCGGTTCGGATGTTTTTTTATGAACTGTACCACCCCTAGTTATTGTCTTTATTTAAACATCCAACTTCCTACGTCTTCTGACAGGCTTTTGCTAACATGTTGTTCAAATCAATTCAATTTTATTTATAATATCAAATCATAAGAAGATATCTCGAGACACTTTACAGATAGAGGTCTAGACCACACTCTATAATTTACAAAGACCCAACAATTCCAGTAATTTGAGTTCCCTCCGTACACACATATCACATCTTCTATCACGGTCGTAGTATTCAGTAATGGTAAATCGTATAAGAGAGAAATCCTCGCAGCTTTCTTTGCTTCCATAGTTTTGTGTATCTGGATTACAGTTTGCTTAAAACCACACGTTAGCTAACAGCTCTGTAGATTATTCCCTAACTCTGACAAGTGTTTTCACATCAAGTGAAACGTCTTTTCTATGCAACCTGTTGCAAAAAACTTTCTCATCGCTCGACTAAAACCTCCTCAGCCCCCTTTCTTTTCATCTCACCACAGCCAAAAATCTCCATCTTCTTCTTACTGTACGTCTTCTCTCTCTCTCTCTCTCTCTCTCTCTCTCTCTCTCTCTCTCTCTCTCCCTCTCTCTCTCTCTCCCTCTCTCCCTCTCTCTCTCTCTCTCTCTCTCTCTCTCTCTCTCTCTCTCTCTCTCTCTCTCTACCTGTTTTTTTGCCACACTTTACCCTCCATACATTCATATATAAATGTGCTATATGTTTAAATGTGCGCAAATAATGTTGAACCTGCAACACGGCGTGGGCTCCGCACGCCTGCTCATGCGTGTTATTAAACTGTTCAGAGTACCAGACTTCTTCACTTTTACCTTTTTTTTTTGTTTGTTAGTTTGCATATATGTGCACATACATGAATGTGCATGTAACATATTTGTTATTTACTTTATTATTATACCCCCTCCCTCCCCCCCCCCCCCGAACACACACACACACACACACAAATCAAGCAATACATGTACACGACAAATTCTGTTTTAGTACGCACACGTAGTACAGTACTCAGACCACATCCTGGACGCCCATTTATCAAACTGCTTAAAGTAGAAATCCTTCACTTTTACTCACGTTTTTTCAGGATGCATTTATCAAAAAACTTCAGGGACAAAATATACTTTTGTACACATTATACCCACTTAATGTGTCGACTGAAATATTTTCCACCAAAATATTGTGATGGAAACGGACGTAACGGCCTTTCTTTGATGTAATCCAAACGATACCCAACCCTAGTTTTAACTTGCAGTACTGTCGGCATGTCTCTCTCTTTCTTTCTCTTTTATCAATGGTGCAAATAATAATCATAGCTGGCAGTGATTTGATCTTCGACCAGCAGGAGAGTTTCTTCTTGTTTCCATTTCAGCCAATGTCTTTATAGGGTTTTTCATTCATTACGATTCATTTTGCTCATTTAAATAATCTGGTAGATTCATAGAAATCCCCAGTTATCTTTTTAAGGGCGCTGACACACCGGGCCGATAATCAGCCGTCGGACAGTCTGGGAGATCGGTGACTCGAGTCAGGTCGGTGTGATCGTGCCGTCGTCCGTCGGAGGAGCTGTCGGCCTTCATTTGGGCCGAGCTGACATGCTCAGTCGAAGACAGGACAGTCGGGACTCACCCGGAAATAACGAGCGGGATGAGCTTGACTAGAGGGGCTTTCCGACCGGAGGGGTTTCTGCAGTTCTTAGAACTAAACGTTCCTAGACACTTTTTTCGTCGTGTTCCGACAGGAAACATTTGGGGATTTTTAAGTTCCTCTGTCCTCAGTAGCGTACTTTTTTAGCTCCTACTTCAGAGCAGGGTCTTTTACTTTTCTCTTTTCCTAGGTGGACTTGATTGGTCGAACAGAACCCCGTCTGTGTTGAGCAAAACATTACGTGAATTACTACGAGAATGGACGTGCATTTAACAGAGGAAAAGTGCACAAGTATTAGCATCATTTGTTGTTGTTGTTGTTGTGTGTGGCGCTAAGGTCTGGTGACGACGCTATAAAGACCGTTGCCGTGCCTGCGTCCCTCCCTTACCCCTCCTCCCAGTCCCTACGGCCACTGGGCCAGTGGGAATGCAAACGGGGAAAAAGATTTTGGGGGAGAGTAGTTCTTAGAACTGCTTAGAAGTGTACTTTTCCTCTAAAAAGTACAAGTACTATCCGGTCGGAAAGCACCTATAGACCCATCTGATTGGTGGAGAGCTAACCAGGAAACGGGGAGCGGGATGAGCGTGACTAGAGTCTCTCAAAATCTGACCTTTTAAACTGACCTTTGTTGATCTGAAATGAAGACAGATTCAGCAGCTGCTATTTCTCTCTTACAATGTTTTCAGAAACACGTTTCGGTGAACTATTTTAGTACAATATGAGATCGTATTCTGAACGAGACGCCATGACAGTCTGGCCCATTTTTTGGGCGACAACAGATTAGCGCCGCCTGCTGTTATGGAGCCGTATTACGTCTCGTCTCATCGGTGTTCTGAGGAACTTTTTAGACCGACTCAGGCCAACGGTCGGCCGTCTGGTTGGTGCGTCAGCAGCTTAAGAGGCTCCGTTGTAATGCCATTTACATATTATTCATTCATTAGATTGATGTTTACGTGTGAATTGCAACTAGAGATATGTCTTTTGCCTATAAAAATAAATAAGATTTTTACTGTATATTGCATTTTGGATTTGCACGTTATTGTTTATTTTAGATTTGTGTATTTTGCACTCTTAGTACTTTGTATTGCAACTGCTGCACAACAATTTCCCCTCAGGATAAACAGTGTTTGATCTCATCGTATAACACTTATTTTAAAGTGGCAGATGTCAAATCCTTGTCTCTGATTGGCTCTGCCGGCTCCGTCGTGATTAATATTGTCGAACTTAGAAGTACAAGAACTTGACAAAGAAATGTTTTATTCTTCAGTGTCAGTGCAGAACGTTGTCACTCTGAAGTGTACTTTTTAAGCAGTTTGATAAATACTACGTACCAGAAGTATTTCCTCTCGTGTACACGTCTAGCTACAGTACATGTTGTAAATACAGCAGAACGTTGTCACTGTATTAATTTCTGATTCTTCCCTCCCTCACGTACATGTTACGTTACACAGAAGCACACCCACTCAGTACAAGAAGAATATAATAATAATATTAATAATACTCTAAGGTAACTTTACTAACACCCCTCCTCCCATTGGCTGCAGACCTGCTCCCATCATGTGGCCCACCCCTCCGATAGCCTCATCCGTTTGACTGACGGGCTGTGGCGCTCTTCCTGATTGGACAGAGGCTGGAGAAGGAAGTTCCCGTGGTGATCCTCGCGCTCCTCGCTGCCTTCGTACGAGCTCCCGCAGCTGGACGCGCTGTCGCCAGGGGAGCGGCCCGCCTCGATGGGACCCCGGCCGACGACGGTGGAGTATCCGGCTGTGGTCATGCCGCCGCTGCCGATTAGTCCGACCATGCCGATGTTTCGGTCTCGGGGCGGCGAGGCCGGCTCCGACTTGATGTTGAGGTTGGCGTGACCGGAGGAGAGGTTCAGGTTCGAGTTCTGACACAAGTTCCTGGAGGACGAGAGAGTAAAGTGATGACTACAAGACTGATCTCAGACCAGGTAAACAGTCGCTTTCTGTCTCTCTCCCCTCTCTAACCCGGTCTCACTGTCTCTCTCCCCTCTCTAACCCTGTCTCACCGTCTCTCTCCCTCCTCTAACCCTGTCTCTCTCCCCTCTCTAACCCTGTCTCACTGTCTAACCCTGTCTTTCTCCCTCCACTTACCCTGTCTCACCGTCTCTCTCCCTCCTCTAACCCTGTCTCTCTCCCCTCTCTAACCCTGTCTCTCTCCCCTCTCTAACCCTGTCTCACCGTCTCTCTCCCTCCTCTAACCCTGTCTCACTGTCTCTCTCCCCTCTCTAACCCGGTCTCACTGTCTCACTCCCCTCTCTAACCCTGTCTCTCTCCCCTCTCTAACCCGGTCTCACTGTCTCACTCCCCTCTCTAACCCTGTCTCACTCCCCTCTCTAACCCTGTCTCACTGTCTCTCTCCCCTCTCTAACCCGGTCTCACTGTCTCTCTCCCCTCTCTAACCCTGTCTCACTCTCCCCTCTCTAACCCTGTCTCACTGTCTCACTCCCCTCTCTAACCCTGTCTCACCGTCTCTCTCCCTCCTCTAACCCTGTCTCTCTCCCCTCTCTAACCCTGTCTCTCTCCCCTCTCTAACCCTGTCTCGCTCCCCTCTCTAACCCTGTCTCTCTCCCCTCTCTAACCCTGTCTCACTCCCCTCTCTAACCCTGTCTCTCTCCCTCTCTAACCCTGTCTCACTCCCCTCTCTAACCCTGTCTCACTCCCTCCACTTACCCTGTCTCACCGTCTCTCTCCCCTCTCTAACCCTGTCTCACCGTCTAACCCTGTCTCACTCCCCTCTCTAACCCTGTCTTTCTCCCTCCACTTACCCTGTCTCACCGTCTCTCTCCCTCCTCTAACCCTGTCTCTCTCCCCTCTCTAACCCTGTCTCACTGTCTCTCTCCCTCCACTTACCCTGTCTCTCTCCCCTCTCTAACCCTGTCTCTCTCCCTCCACTTACCCTGTCTCACTGTCTCTCTCCCCCTCTAACCCTGTCTCACTCCCCTCTCTAACCCTGTCTCACCGTCTAACCCTGTCTCTCTTCCCTCTCTAACCCTGTCTTTCTCCCTCCACTTACCCTGTCTCACCGTCTCTCTCCCTCCTCTAACCCTGTCTCACTGCCTCTCCCCCCTCTAACCCTGTCTCACTCTGTCTCTCCCTGTCTCACCCCCCCTCTAACCCTGTCTCAATCCCCCCCCCAACCCTGATCATTTTTGTACCATTATTCTCATTTTCATTGAAATGATCAACAGTGAAAGAAGCTGAAGACCGGTCTCTGACGATGACAGCCATAATGGACATGAGCACAGGTATTTTGTGCAGTTTTGTGTTTTTGTCTGAAAGCCATGTTGGAACACACACAGGTCCTCACCCCATGTGTCCGAGCGCTGAGTGCTGCAGGTTCTGGATCTGCTGTTGCTGCCAGCATGTGACCGATCCAAGACCAGAACCTCCGAACCCAGACAGAGAGGAGAGGTCGCTGCTGAGGGAGAACTCTAAGGGGGGGGAACAAACGCACTAATGTCATTAATCATCCCACATGAGGCGGAGCCTCCGGTGTGTTGCGGTACCGTTGTGTTTTAATCACCTGTGCCGTAAGAAGAGGAGAGCGTGGACGGATACCCGCCCATCACCTGTCCAGGGAGAGTCTGAGCAGCGATGGACACGGCCGGAGTGGACAGCGTCTGGGCGGTCTGAGAATGATTTATTCTCTGGTTCTGCAAAGACAAGTCAGACGTTACACATGTACTAATACTCAAGGATTCAGATCCTTCACTGAAGTAAAGTAAAAGACTCCACTATAACTGTCGTACTGCATACACAACCCTACTTAAAAGTATGTATTATACTTCATTCTTTACCTTTTTTCAACATACTATACTATGACTTTTTATGAGTTTTTTCGACATACTCTACTATGACTTTTTTCATGTTTTCAACATACTGTACTATGACTTTTTTCGTGTTTTCAACATACTACACTATAACTTATTTTGTAACTTTTTCGGACATGCTATACTATGACTTTTTTATTTTATTTTTATGACTAATTGAAAGTCTAAAATAGTACAATGTGATGACCCCTCTTTTTAGCTGCTTGTCTTTGTGTTGCAGATGCCAGTAGGTGTGGTCAGGTCGTCCCGTTACTAGAAGAGCCCAACTTCCTTGTTCCATGATGGGAAGAGAGAAGGGAAACAATGCTCCCATCCTTTGTTTTTCCACTCGCTATTGTTTCACTCATGCATACATGCTGGCATTACTGACTGCCAAACCTTCTAATGTCTTGAAATGTGTTGTTTTAAATAAAAGAATGGTTTCTTTAAAGTAACTTTTTGTGTCACCTCTCGTTAATTGTCATGAAGTATAAAATAACAATCTAATAAAAAGTAATACAGTTAAAGCATGTCGACAAAAGTCAGTATAAGTATGTCGAAAGTGAAAAAAGTCATAGTGTAGGACACCTAAAAGTCATAGTATAGTATGTCTAAAAACATCACAGTATAGTACAGTCATAGTATGTAGTATATCCAAAAGTCATAAAAAAGTGATAGTATAGTATGTAAAAAAGTCATAGTATAGTATGTAAAAAAAAGTCATAGTATAGTATGTCTAAAAACATCACAGTATAGTATAGTATGTCGAAAAAAGTCATAGTATGTAGTATATCCAAAAGTCATAAAAAAGTGATAGTATAGTATGTCTAAAAAGTGATAGTATAGTATGTCTAAAAAGTGATAGTATAGTATGTATAAAAAAGTGATAGTATAGTATGTAAAAAAAGTGATAGTATAGTATGTCTAAAAAGTGATAGTATAGTATGTAAAAAAGTGATCGTATAGTATGTCTAAAAAGTGATCGTATAGTATGTAAAAAAAGTGATAGTATAGTATGTCTAAAAAGTGATAGTATAGTATGTCTAAAAAGTGATAGTATAGTATGTAAAAAAAAGTGATCGTATAGTATGTCTAAAAAGTGAAAAAAGTCATAGTATAGTAAATTTCCACCAAACGGTATTGATGTCAGCTATCCGTTGTATCGTCTACTTCTTGTTTAATTTAAGAATTACTTACCAACATCAGATCAAAATCCTCACACTGGAGGGCAGCATTAAAGCACAGACCACAATGAGTCTCCGTACGGAAATGAGACCAAATAAACAAAATGATGTGGCAATAAAGACGAAAGCAGCACTCACAATGGTGGGCATGTTGTTGCACTTGTTGGAGGGCGGCATCAGTGTCCGGAGGTCAGGCTTACGGCTCATGCTCATTGAAGGAGGACTTTTTTCGTGCATGTTCTTGGAGACGCCTCCCGGAGACAGCAGCCCAGGAGAGGTGCAGTGGTTACCGTAGCTGCCATTTCCTGGTGACAACCACAGGTGGAGGGTCATGTTTAACCCTGCTGTTGTTTCGTCATTTTCAAAAAGTTTCTATAGCAGAAATTTGGGGTTTACCTCAACGAAATTGTGCACATACAAAGAAACGTGGATGGTTCCCTACAACGCTCTTCACAAGTCAAATAAACAATCAGTTCACTACTTTCACTGAATTAGGGCGTTTGATTATAAAAGCACGTTGAAAGAAGTGATAAAAAACTGGGAAAATGTTACAAAAATGTTAAAAGAAAAGCTTCAAAAATGACAAACGTTGAAAAAATGGCAAAAATATCAACAAAGTAACAAAAAAAGTTGGAATATAAAGTGACCAAAGTGTCTAAAAAAATGATTTTGACCCAGAAAAACAACACGTTGTTTGGTCGACGTGAAGACAACACAAGTGTTAATGGTTATAAATAGGGATGTAACGGTCAGTGTTGGGTGTAACGCGTTACTTTGTACAGTAACGCAACTACTTTTTCAGGTAAAAAGTAGAGTAACGTGCTACTACTGAAAATATGGTAACGAAACGTAGTTCCTTTTTCAATTCAGCGCAACGTTACTTTTCCCAGGGACAGATTTGACAGCGACACCGCCTTCTCAGCTGCGCGCTCACACGCTCCACACGTGACGTGACTGAGGCTGGTAGCAGAGCAATCATGGCAAGCGAGAGCAGCCAACGCTAACCTTTGACAGCTTTTTAAGCTTCGTGGCGTTTTGCTGGACGTCCCTCTGAGCCAGGCAGACACAAAGCTGACAACCTCACAGACGGACGCGGAGGAGATGGTCTCATACATACACGCATCGGACCGCTGTGGACTTGTGTCAGTCGCACAGACACGCAAGGATTTCCAGAAAACAGGCTGCATGTGTCTATTACAATGCACGGACCATCGTGGCTGCACGACCGGTACAAGTCGATACAGACATTACATAGTATACACTAACACCGTGTAACGCCGATGACCTGCTGATGGGCATTCAACCCACGCTGGACTCGTTCATAATGCATCAGCCGTCTCTGTGAGGAAGGAATCCAGCCTGCAGTGGAGTTCAGACACTTCACTGATAAACCAGAGATTGGCTTTATGGTCAAAGATAGTTTTGGTATCATTAACTTCAGTCTCTGCCAGGGACGCCTGCTTTTAACAGTAACGTAAAAGTAAAAAAGTAAAGTAACAGATTACTTTTTTAAGGAGTAACAAGTAACGAGCAAGCACACAGCTGATGGCCAAGCACACAGCTGATGGCCAAGCACACAACTGATGGGCAAGCACACAGCTGATGGGCAAGCACACGGCTGATGGGCAAGCACACAGCTGATGGGCAAGCACACGGCTGCTGGGCAAGCACACGGCTGATGGGCAAGCACACAGCTGATGGGCAAGCACACGGCTGATGGGCAAGCACACGGCTGATGAATAACATTTAAAAACACGTTACATTATATATATTTTGATATATAAGTCGCACCTGACTATAAGTCGCAGGACCAGCCAAAGTATGAAAAAAAGTGCGACTTATAGTCTGGAAAATACGGTAATCCATTAATGGAGAAAATTTAAATAATGGTAAGTTGCAGACCTAGTTGGAATATGAATATAATAACTAGGGCTGGGCGATAGGGAGAAAATCAGATATCATGATATTCTTGACCAAATACCTCAATATCGATATTGCAGCGATATTCTAGGGTTGACAATTGGGGCTTCAACTAAATATCTTCACACTGAGATTTTAAATAATCATCAGTAATGTGGATATAATGACTACGTGGTTAAAGGCAAATAATAGAACAGCTACAACAGTCTGGTAAGGTCAGAAAATGACATCACTTTACTGTAACGCAGCCTTTAAAACCAGGAAAAGACAACACTTCTAGTCTCATATCACGATATCCATATAATATATCGCTCAGCTCTAATATCAACAGACTTTTTTGTTTTATTTAGTCATTTTATGTTTTTATCTTTACAAATGTAACGTATTTGTATTCCTCGTTTGGCTGTTTTTAATCAATCTTTCATTGTGTTTTTGTTGTTATTAATCAGTCTCTCATATGTTTCCCCAAAGTCTTTAAATGAGTCCTGTTGTCTGGTATTAAACTTTCTATCACATCAGACAAAAAAAGCAGCAAAGTCCTGACAAATGAGAAGTTAGAACAAATTCCTTTGTTGTTTTTTTTTGCTTGAGAAGACCAATTAATGGACTGGCTAAAAAAACGGGCTTTCCCCCCCAACATAATAGAGATAAGTTGCTGAATACAAACACGTTTAACTGGTCACAACAAGCTCTCTGTAACGGTCAGACTGTCTTACCCACGTTGGAGACCAAGGTGCTCGTCAGCTCTGAACCCATCAGACCTACAGACACAAAACATCTCCGTTGAAAAGGTATTACTGAAGGAGAGAAGAACATCAAAATAACATCGGATTCATAAAGCGGGGTTTAGGGTTCTGCGGAGGCTCCACGCAGAGCTTTCGCTGCAGCCTACGTTCGTGGACTGATGTTTATACGTTGGTGTGTGCGTCGATCTCAAGGGCGTAACATTGCGTTCAACATTGGGGGGGGTGGAGGGGGGGGGGGAGGTTTCCAACTATCTAGGGAGGTCCCGGGACATGTCTGCATGGATGGAGAAAAAGTGACAAACACGTTGAAAAAAAAGTGACAAACACGTTGAAAAAAAAGTGACAAACACGTTGAAAAAAAGTGACAAAAACGTTGAAAAAAAAGTGACAAACACGTTGAAAAAAAGTGACAAAAACGTTGAAAAAAAAAAAAAATCACAAAAAACGTTGAAAAAAAGGCGACAAAAACGTTGAAAAAAAAATCACAAAAACGTTGAAAAAAAGTGACAAAAACGTTGAAAAAAAAGTGACAAAAACGTTGAAAAAAGCGCAAAAAAACTTTGGAAAAAGCCTCCCGGAAGGCTAAAAAAACATTGAAAATATTGTCCAAAAAAACCCTCAAAAAAAGCAAAAATAAAACCTCAGAGAAGGCAACAAAAACTCGAAAAAAGTGAAAAAAACTTTTTAAAAAAGCGCAAAAAAAAAAAAAACACTTGGAAAAAGCCTCGCGGAAGGCGATAAAAACAGAAAATATCCAAAGTAAAACAAAAAAAACAACAACTGCCTCAGAAAAGGCAACAAAAACATTGAAAACCAGACAAAAATGTCCAAAAAAGCAACAAATACTTCAGAAAAAGCCCTGAATGGATTATTGGGGGGGTGTAAAGTGACTGTGATTGTCTTCGGAGCGAGTAGTGACTCTAGAGTCATAGTGAGAGGGACAAAGTGTCTCCCCTGTTCTTTCTGACCACGGTGAGACATCTGGAGCAGGAGAAGTTAACCCTCTCCTTGATTTCATGTTGTTTACGGAGAAGGAGAACC
>NC_135870.1:2720094-2722594 GCF_031162955.1 Sander vitreus | reverse complement strand
CACGCTGCACTTTACAGATCCTGTTATATACTAACACACTGTTGGATGTTTTCCTTAACATGTTATATCGAGATATATATATATATCCAGATATCGAGATGGTATCAGAAGCCCTAATTCCAACGTGAAGCATTAACACAAAAGGATCAATACAAATATATATATATATATTCTACGAAAGGAAAACACTGCAGCAGGAGGAAAACCTTGTGCTTTTGTATATGAACACTAAACACACTTAAGGTCTTTTACAAAAAAGGTTTCAAATATATCAAAAGTTTTGCTTTATACTGAGAAGAAGGAAACAAAGTGGACTGGTCAGAGTGCTCATGAAGGGAAAAAGGAAGGAGGGAAGAGGAGGAGGCTGCGGGGAACCAAGACTCGGTTACTCAGCCTGAAGTTGCTTCTCTTTATTTTCCTCCAGTGGCTCTCACACACACACACACACACACACACACACACACACACACACACACACACACACACACACACACACACACACACACACACACACACACACACACAGGCAAACCACAGTCTCACACACACACACACACACACACACACACACACACACACACACACACACACACAGGCAAACCACAGTCACACACACTCCCAGCCCGTCATGGCTATTCTTAGCTGTGTACTGGGTTATTTTTAGACCACTACCGGTTTCCAGCCATTTAGCTGGGAGGGATCGCAGCCAACACAAAGGAACTGGACTCACTCGGAGCAAATGTGAGCGTCACTCTGTGTGTGTTTAAGTATGTAAGTGTGTGCGTGTGTGCTTGAGAAAATCTGTTTCTAATCTGAAACACACACACACACACACACACACACAGAGCAGCAGGCCTAAGCAAAATAAGGTTAACAGAGTAAAAGTGAGGAAAGCAGAACTCCTCAGTTTATAAATAGCAGCGCGGTTCCCAGGCTAAACGAGCTTGTTACAATAAGCTGATAGTTATCATGTACGTACACACACACACACACACACACACACACACACACACACACAGACACATTGAGGCAACAAGCCAACCCGCCACATGAGGAGGAAAAAAAAAAAAAAAGATGACAAAAACAAAGGAGCCTCTCTTCTACTGAATTCCTGTCTGGCAGATTTTTCACAGCTCACTATCATTCTGCCCTCAAACTGCAACTTTCTTTCCCCTTTCTTTCACTCTTTGCAGTCCTTTCCATGTGAAAGAAAATTCAAAACTTCTTTGATTGCAGCTTGTTAAATGTGTATATAAAAATAATCCACAGATTCATCTCTACTTGCAGCCCTTTCCTTGCATGTCTTTTTTTTTTTTATTTCTGACAAGAAACAACTTCATAAATCACGTTGATGAAGGCAAAATGGCTGCCAACATTTAGGGGAATAAATCGCATGTTACAGAAAAGTTGTGGTTTTAACAAACAAACAGTTCCTCGCTCGCTGTGTGTGTGCGTGACTGTTCACACACACACACACACACACACACACACACCGATGGCAGCGGTATTCCCGTGTTAGCTGGTAACATTTCATCCTCGGCCAAAACCGAGATTTTTTTTGTTGAGAAAATCTGTTTCTAATCTGAAACACACACACACACACACACACACACACACACACACACACACACACACACACACACACACACACACACACACACACACACACACAGAGCAGCAGGCCTAAGCAAAATAAGGTTAACAGAGTAAAAGTGAGGAAAGCAGAACTCCTCAGTTTATAAATAGCAGCGAGGTTCCCAGGCTAAACAGAGCTTGTTACAATAAGCTGATAGTTATCATGTACGTACACACACACACAGACACACACACACACACACACACACAGACACATTGAGGCAACAAGCCAACCCGCCACATGAGGAGGAGATGACAAAAACAAAGGAGCCTCTCTTCTACTGAATTCCTGTCTGGCAGATTTTTCACAGCTCACTATCATTCTGCCCTCAAACTGCAACTTTCTTTCCCCTTTCTTTCACTCTTTGCAGTCCTTTCCATGTGAAAGAAAATTCAAAACTTCTTTGATTGCAGCTTGTTAAATGTGTATATAAAAATAATCCACAGATTCATCTCTACTTGCAGCCCTTTCCTTGCATGTCTATTTCTGACAAGAAACAACTTCATAAATCACGTTGATGAAGGCAAAATGGCTGCCAACATTTAGGGGAATAAATCGCATGTTACAGAAAAGTTGTGGTTTTAACAAACAAACAGTTCCTCGCTCGCTGTGTGTGTGCGTGACTGTTCACACACACACACACACACACACACACACACACACACACACACACACACACACACACAGATGGCAGCGGTATTCCCGTGTTAGCTGGTAACATTTCATCCCTCGGCCAAAACCGAGAATGTTGAGAAAATCTGTTTCTAATCTGAAACACACACACACACACACACACACACACACACACACACACACACACACACACACACACACACACACACACACACACACGCACACACACAG
>NC_135870.1:2672594-2710094 GCF_031162955.1 Sander vitreus | reverse complement strand
CTCCCTGTAAGACTAGCACGCCCAGAATGCACCTGAACACAACTCCCTGTAAGACTAGCACGCCCAGAATGCACCTGAACACACCTCCCTGTAAGACCAGCACGCCCAGAATGCACCTGAACACACCTCCCTGTAAGACTAGCATGCCCAGAATGCACCTGAACACACCTCCCTGTAAGACTAGCATGCCCAGAACGCACCTGAACACACCTCCCTGTAAGACCAGCACGCCCAGAATGCACCTGAACACACCTCCCTGTAAGACCAGCACGCCCAGAATGCACCTGAACACACCTCCCTGTAAGACCAGCACGCCCAGAATGCACCTGAACACACCTCCCTGTAAGACCAGCACGCCCAGAATGCACCTGAACACACCTCCCTGTAAGACCAGCACGCCCAGAATGCACCTGAACACACCTCCCTGTAAGACCAGCACGCCCAGAATGCACCTGAACACACCTCCCTGTAAGACCAGCACGCCCAGAATGCACCTGAACACACCTCCCTGTAAGACTAGCACGCCCAGAATGCACCTGAACACACCTCCCTGTAAGACTAGCACGCCCAGAATGCACCTGAACACACCTCCCTGTAAGACTAGCACGCCCAGAATGCACCTGAACACACCTCCCTGTAAGACTAGCACGCCCATGGGCCACAGAAGGGCGCAGGTGCATTTGCTATTTAGACGACGTGGGTGCTGGACGGGAAACTGACAACTGGGTCGGTCTTAAATGAGCAAAGACACTTGCGTTGGGCTTCACGCTGCGCTGGGTGTAAGATAGGGCCCTGATTGTGCTTCTCGTCCAACCACACGTCATCTCTCTCTCCTTCTCTCGTTGTCTGTCAGCTGCTCACATTGTTTGTCTTCTTCTAAAATATTAGAAACACTAAAGCAAAAACAGAAACCCAGGACGTTGGCGTTGCTCCGTTTCTCCATTTCTGTGTCGACGAGTTTCCCTCAGATATTCTGTCCGACAGACCAGCGACCGTTTCCACCGTGTGACATTTCTTCACAATGTTTTGGTGTTTGACAAAGTGCCGTGTAGGGCTGGGTACCAAATGCAATACTTTTTTAGGCACCGACCAAATTGCCTCTGAAGTATCAAGTAAGCGGAAAAAAAACGCCTCGTCATTCAAAACCCAATTTCAATTGCCTAAGGAGTAAATCTCATCAGCGTCAGTGAGCCAATCAGCACGCAGCATGCTTCCTACCAAGATCTAATAATGTCTGTGATTGGCTGTGTAATGTTACACGTCGTAGAGACACGCAGAGAAAACTCTCCGTTACACACAGAGACGGGGCCCACGGAGTAGGAGCTGAAACATAAATAAAAAGGTTAGTGCTGTAATGTGTCATTTCTTTCGGTTTTTATCAAACGGCTATCGATCAGGAACTGGTATCCAAGTCACGGTATCGGTACCGGTATCAAACCAACACATTTTTGAACGATACCGAGCCCTAGTGCAGTGTGAACTCTCAGCAAAACAATGCTGCAACTTCACCCCCCAAAATGCACACCGAGTCAAACCGAACTACTGTAAAGGTGTGCTAAAAGTGTTTTTTTGGAGGGATGTTTTTGGTCATAATCCCTCATTGCTCAGCAAAACTGTGTGCACTATAAACTGTAAACACTGCAGGTCAAAGTTGAAGCAGGAAGCCGTTGTGTGATGGAGGTTTAAGGTCATACTCTCACTGTTCACCTTTATTTTCACTGCGACAGTAAATAAGAAGGACAATGAACCTGGAAGGCTTGTTTCCAACGTCTGGGTTGCCCTGTTGGACCCAGATGTCATCAATTAAAGATCATTTTTTGGGTATTTATTTTATATAACTGGCGCTATTACACATTACATACTTATCATTCCAATATGCATCTTGCACAATACTTTGCACTGTTACTTTTTGCACTTTACATCCCACTCCATGTGTACTTGTCTTGATATTATGTCTTATTTGTATATTATGTTGATATGTGCCTCTATGTATATTGTTGTCTCTATTGTACAGTATGTGTTTATATTACTATTTGTCTACTGAATGTCTACTACTACATGTCTATTTGTTGAATGTATAGACAGTTAACACCTACCAAAGTCAAACAACGTTTTGCTTTGGGGAACATCATTTGAAGTTGGAAAATGAGGTCATAAATTAGGCAATATATTGCAGATTATCCCAATATGTTTTGCAATAATACGTGAGTATTGTGATAATATCGTATCGTGGGGGCCCTCTGGTGATTCCCACCTCTAGTGTTCACCTTCATTTTCTCTTCTGAATACGTTTAGTGAACCTGAGGGCTTGTTTCCAACGTCTTCGTTGCCCTGTTGGACCTATTTTTAGCGATATTGCTCCCAGATGTCAGCAATTGTGAGAAAACAAAAAGTGAGTTTTTCTTTTGTTTGCAAACGAGGAGCTGAAACGTAAAAACACGCGGGTACTTTCGTTTAAATATAAAGCAACACACACACACACACACACACACACACACACACACACACAAACAGTGTGAAAGGACTGTGACGAGGTCAGTCCTGCCCGGCTAACCGAGGTCAGGAAGCATATGTGCCTGCATTTCCTGTCATAACAGGAAGAGAGGAACCGCTCCCCAAGATATGACTTGTTTGTGTGTCCCCGTGTGTGCGCCCGTATATGTATGTGTGTGTGTGTGTGTCCCCAACTGTATCCGTGCGTGTGTGTGTGTGTGTGTCCGTGTGTGTGTGTGTATCCATGTGTGTATCCGTGTGTGTACCCGTATGTGTCTGTGTGTATGTGTGTGTGTGTGTGTGTGTGTGTGTGTGCCCGTATGTGTCTGTGTGTGTGCGCGTGTGTGTGCCCGTATGTGTCTATGTGTGTGCGCGTGTGTGTGCCCGTATGTGTCTGTGTGTGTGCGCGTGTGTGTGCCCGTGTATCCGTGTGTGTGTGTGTGTATCCGTGTGTGTGTGTGTGTGACACCACCCCCCCTCCCCATTGACAATAAGCTCTCATTAGTCAGTTGTCATGTCTTTGGTAGCCTCACTAACACTCACACAGTCACAGCTTGTGACGATCGCATGACAGTTTGAGGAACTACAGAGTGTCTGTATGTTTTAAAGTTATAATGTGTAACATTTCGGCATAAAAAAAACGTCTGAAAACGACTAGACCTAGTTATATATTTTAGTTGTGTACTTAATTATCCCAAATGCCAGTTTCTCAAAGTCCAAGCTGACGTCTATGAATGTCTTGTTTTGTCACAACCCCAAAGATGTTCAGTTTGATGTGATATGAAACAGAAAAGAGCAGGAAAATCTCCATATCTGAGAGGCTGGAAACTGCATTTTCTGCCATTTTTGCGTGAAAAATGACTTTGATTATCAAAAAAAACTGTTTTTCTACTAATCGATAAGTCTAATAACTGTTATAATAGTTCCCAGCAATGTTCAAACCCAGAGAAATCGCTCCTTTTATTCAAGGTAACGGTCAATGGCGTCAGCGTGGGAGTTGAGCAGTCAGACACGGACTTGTTATCCAGTTTTAAGACACATTTTTAACACACCTCTCCTGTTGTTTTCAAAAGGTTCTACATCACAAATTTCGGTTTTCTTTCAGCCAAATATATTTTAAAATAATGTGGATATGGATTTTATAGCATTTGAAAAAAATATATATAATATAATAAATATAATAAAAGAATAATATAAGAATGAATATAATAATATAATAATGTGGATGGTTCTGTACTGTTGTGACTCTTCACAAGTAACAGAAAGGATCAGTTCACTTCTTTCTTTGAATGTGGGTGTTTTATTTAATTGTATAGCATTTAAAAAAAAAAAAAAAATCATAAAAGAACGTCAAAATGTCAAAAAAAGACGCCCAAATTTTGACCCAGAAAAACTAAAAGTTGCTCGGTCGACGAGAAGACATCACGAGAAAAATATCGGAAAAAGCTTCAAAAACGTGGAGGAAACCTCCCACAAAAACGTCAAAAAGGTGCAGAAAGAAATCGACAAAAACTTGGATAAAAGTAAATGTAAATGGACTGTATTTATATAACGCTTTTCTAGTCTTAACGACTACTCAAAGCGCTTTTACATACCGTATTTTTTGGACTATACGTCGCTCCGGAGTATAAGTCGCGTCAGTCAAAAAATGCGTCATGAAGAGGAAAAAAGCATAAGTCGCACTGGACTATAAGTCACATTTATTTAGAAATTTATTTCACAAAATCCAAGACCAAGAACAGACATTTAATCTGGAAAGGCAAGTTATTAAACTACCCAACAGCCCCCAGAACAAGGGGCTGAATACGGTAGGTGTCCTCTACGTTAACGTAACACATTAACAGTTATTAAACTACCCAACAGCCCCCCAGAACAAGGGGGCTGAATACGGTAGGTGTCCTCTACGTTAACGTAACATTAACAGTTATTAAACTACCCAACAGCCCCCAGAACAAGGGGCTGAATACGGTAGGTGTCCTCTACGTTAACGTAACACATTAACAGTTATTAAACTCCCCAACAGCCCCCAGAACAAGGGGCTGAATACGGTAGGTGTCCTCTACGTTAACGTAACATTAACAGTTATTAAACTACCCCAACAGCCCCCCAGAACAAGGGGCTGAATACGGTAGAGTGTCCTCTACGTTAACGTAACACATTAACAGTTATTAAACTCCCCAACAGCCCCCAGAACAAGGGGCTGAATACGGTAGGTGTCCTCTACGTTAACGTAACGTAACAGCTCTGTTGACGAGCCTCTCCCAGCAGCACGTTGTTCAAGCACCCATCTGTGGACTCCTTCCTCCAGCTCTGGCCATCTGGATTTCAGCGCGACTAGCTTTCTTTGTTTTCTTCATTGCAGTAAGACTAACCTTTTCTCCAGTCCCTCACAAGTTTCTCTCTCACTCCAAACTCTCCTTCTGCTGCTCGATTACCGTTTCCGGCTGCGTGTTTTACTACCTGCAGTCTCCTGCAGCTTCTTTTCTTTCTCAGTTGTCTTTAGGAGCAGCATATAGTCGTCACAAGCCTAGAGCGCCTCTCGCGGCTGTAGACGGTAATGTTTTCAGCATGAAATAACATTTAAAAACATGTGAAATTATATATATTTTGATATATAAGTCGCACCTGACGATAAGTCGCAGGACCAGCCAAAGTATGAAAAAAAGTGTGACTTATAGTCCGGAAAATACGGTAGTACAGGAACCATTCACCATTCACACACAATCATACGCTGTGGCTGAGGCTGCCGTACAAGGTGCCACCTGCTCATCAGATAAACATTCACACACAGTTACACTCTGATGCATCGGGGGCAACTCTGGGTTCAGTGTCTTGCCCAAGGACACTTCCACATGGGACTGCAGGGCCAGGGATGGAACCACCAACCTACCGCTCTACCACTGAGCCACAGCCGCACACCCACACACACACACACACACACACACACACACACACACACACACACACACACACACACACACACACACACACAGACAGACAGACACATTTTCTCTTTCCTAACAGACAGCATTTACCTCAGGCTGATTACTTTACCAGTATGTTCGCTTTGTTTTCTGTCTGAACATCTGAAGAGCTGATATGCATGTGGGGAACATATAATAGGGATTATAATCAAGGGGGAAGACACACATTTAATCTCTCTAATCGTGAGCAGCTGTGGCCCGTGACGTTAATCTGAAGGCATTCACTTCCGACTTGTGTCGTGCTGGAGCCGTTACAGGTTACAGGTCCGACCTTCGAAAGCCTGCCTTGGTGACGGATGATTAATCAGACACAAGATCAGCACGTGAGAGGTGAGAGGTGTTCGAGGCTTCTGTACACTTACATGTCTGTTCCGTTCATCCATAATCCGTGCTATCTGGATCTTTTTCCTCCCCATCTTGGCTGTATTGTTTTGCACTTTTTTCACAAACGTCTTCTGTTTTTCCTCTGGCTCCTTAGATTGACTCTCGGGTCCTCACAGTTTTTCTCACTCTTTTTCAATCCCGAAACTGCTGGCTCCTGCCAAAAGAAGACACAAACAACACACAATCATGGAGGATTAAATGCATCATTCCCTGTCTTTCACACTCTCTCTCTCTCACACACACACACACACACACACACACACACACACAGGAAGAGGATGAACAGGTTTTTGGATTCTGTGTCACAATTGAAGAGGTGGCGTGTCAAAACGTCAAAAGATTGCCAAACAAAACTCAAACACAAACATGTATGAACACCACATCTAATTAGCAATTGTGTGCGGGTATCATGTCATGCTATAATGCAGAGTGTAACTGCCATGCACGCACAGACAGGCAGCGTGTTGTGTGTTTGAATGCCCGTCCATTCAGCGCGGCTGTATCCCCTCGACACACCCAGAAAGCCCTGCTTCCTCAGGGGGTTAACTGTCCGCTCAGGAGGAAGTGAAACAAACAGGCATGTCAGAATGCAAATAATAAGGAGTGATGAGTTTGATGGCTTTGTGACGGCGAAACCACATTTGAAGACAGGATTTTGTTTTGTTTTTACCGCTCGCCAGAAAACATCCTCTCTGGGCGGAGCTGGGACGGGGCTGGGACGGGACGGGGACGGGACGGGCAAGCGGGAAACCGTGAAAGGCTGATTTTCATGTCATTGATAATAACAAATATTATTTACATAGCACAAAAAGATGCAACACAATGTGCTTCACAGAGACAGATGCAGAAAGGACAAAGAGAACATTTAAAGAGACATTTTAAAATGAATCCAATTCATAGTTTTAAAAGGTGCTCTAAGCGATGTCGCATGTTTTTTAGGCTACAACATTTTTTGTCACATACAGTAAACATCTCCTCACGATCTACTAGCTGCCTGTCCCCTGAACACACTGTAAAAAAACATCTCCTCACTATCTGCTAGCTGCCTGTCCCCTGAACACACTGTAAAAAAACATCTCCTCACTATCTGCTAGCTGCCTGTCCCCTGAACACACTGTAAAAAACATCTCCTCACTATCTGCTAGCTGCCTGTCCCCTGAACACACTGTAAAAAACATCCCCTCACTATCTGCTAGCTGCCTGTCCCCTGAACACACTGTAAAAAAACATCTCCTCACTATCTGCTAGCTGCCTGTCCCCTGAACACACTGTAAAAAAACATCTCCTCACTATCTGCTAGCTGCCTGTCCCCTGAACACACTGTAAAAAACATCTCCTCACTATCTGCTAGCTGCCTGTCCCCTGAACACACTGTAAAAAAACATCTCCTCACTATCTGCCTGTCCCCTGAACACACTGTAAAAAACATCTCCTCACTATCTGCTAGCTGCCTGTCCCCTGAACACACTGTAAAAAACATCTCCTCACTATCTGCTAGCTGCCTGTCCCCTGAACACACTGTAAAAAAACCGTGGTCTCTGTAGACAGCCCAGGCTCCACAAACGCCAACAAAAACAAACTGCGCCAACCTGCACCACCAAACATAACAAACAGTCTTCCAGCCAATAACCGACAAGAAGGAGCTGGTTGAGCCATCACCGCGCAGCGTTAGCACGTAAGCTACTTCCACAATGCGCGTTTATGACTGTTTCAGGAAGCACGGACGGGGGGGGGGAGGATGAGGAGGAGGGAGGGGCGAGCTAGCCTCCGTTTGGTTTGACAATACTTCGAACGTCAACAAGAAGTGACGTCACCCAACATCGCTCAGAGCACCTTTAATGGCCCTTTAATCCCAACTAACGTCTCACTCAGGCCCCTCACATTAAAGGGATAGTTCAGATGTTTTGAAGCCTGAAGCCGTTATCTTTGCTCTCTTCAAAGCCACCAGACACTTTGACAAAAACATCATTTTACCTCGCAGAACACGGGAGTTGCTGCTCTACCGCTGCCTCCAGCGGTTGGTTAGTTAGTTAGTTAGTGTTATTGTGTGACTTAAGAGCTGTAAAGAATAATCGATAAGTTGTCAACTACTGAATAAATCTCCAAACTTTGATAATCGATAAATCGGTTCGTCATTTTTTATAAAACGTCTCTGATTCTAGCTCCATAAATGTGACTGTGTTCTAGTTTAGATAGATAGATATTTATTGATCCCAAAAATGGGAAATTACAGTTACAGCAGCAAAATATCAGTCACACAGCACAGAATATACATGAAATACTAGGATACAATATACATACATACGATATACATGCAATAATAATAAGATAGAATACAAGAACAAATATTTAAATATTTAAAATATATACAAGTTGGGAATACTGAGCTGCTCGTCTCTTCTCTCCTCTGACAGAACGAGACATTTGAGGACGTCATCTTGGGCTTTTGGGGATTAAATCCAGAAAATGATTGACAGTTTTACATGACTTTGGCGTTATTAAAAGGTTAGAAACAAAGAAAACTAACTAACTAACTAACTAACTAACCGATGGAGGCAGCGGTAGAGCAGCAACTCCCGTGTTCTGCGAGGTAAAATGACTGTTCTTGTCAAAGGAGTCTGGTGGCTGTGAAGAGAGCAGAGATAACGGCTTCATTTCCATGTCGTAAAGGGCTGTCTGACAGCAAGGTAAAGCAGTGAAAATACTCTAAATATAGCGCCCACTTAAACTGATATACATATTTACGCCCAACAGGAAAGTGATCTTCTCTATTAGGAGTCAACAAATCTTTTGTGCCACAGGGCATGAAACAGAGGAAAGTGTGTGTTGTACCAACAGATTAAGGGTTGACCCGTGCAGGACAATCAGAACACGCAGTGTGTGTGTGCCCGTATGTGTCTGTGTGTGTGTCTGTGTGTGTCTGTGTGTGTGTCTGTGTGTACCATGTGAGCCCTGAGGTGCAGCTTAAGAGCTTGGGTCGCCGAGTTAACTGGATGTACACACACACACACACACACACACACACACACACACACACACGCACGCACGCGCACGCACGCACGCACGCACGCACGCACGCTCACACACACGCTCACACACATAGCAGGTTTTCTTGACAGCTTGCTGCCGTCATCACAGCAGGTGAAGAAAGAGAAAAAGACGTGCACGCTTTCAGGAGGCGGCGGCCCTCAGGCACACAGGAGGAAATGGAGAATGAAATTGGAATTCGTGAAGACGTAGGAGGATGACAAAGGTGTGCTCTTCGAAACACAAAAGGGAGAAAATGACTGCGGCGCTACTTTAACGTCATACAGTTCTTCTAATGTTGCTCTTCCGCCTCATCTCTTAATCACCATCATCATCAGATTGCTACTATATCAGACAGCGGTGGCAACAAACAAGTTGTTTGTCATTATCATTTAAAATCGGTCTATAAAATGTTTAAAGTGCTCATATTCTGCTCATTTTCAGGTTCATAATAGTATTTAGAGGTTGTATCAGAAGAGGTTTACATGGTTTAATTATCAAAAAACACCATATTTTTGTTGTACTGCTCATTGATGCAGCTCCTCTTTTCACCCTGTGTGTTGAGCTCTCTGTTTTAGCTACAGAGTGAGACCTCTCACTGCTGTAACATCTTTGTTGTCAGTCGCACACGCTCAGTAGCTAGGTAAGGACTACATGCTCAGTAGCTAGGTAAGGACTACATGAGCTAGCTAGCTGTTTCTCCAACTTCAGTAGAACAAGGCAGGATTAGCTGGGAGACTTCTTCTAAACGAGGGCACACTTCCACCTTTGTGTGAATACCTGCAGAACAGGGACATGGAAGTAGTTCTTTTGTAGATTATGGTGAACTAGTGTGTGTTGTAGCAGTGTTTTGCCATTGAGAACGAGCTAGCATGCTAACGGTTAGCCCCCTAGGCCCCTCGTCTCAGCTAGTGACGTAGAAAGCCGTGCAGATGTTGACCAGCTGACCAGGAGACTGAAGACAGGACACATTCAGAAACCGTATCTCACTCAGAACAGCATGGATGGTTGTTTTTTTTCAAAGTTTGTATGTGTGTGGAAGCACCAGAGACACAAAATAACTCCCCAAATCCCAGAAAAAGTGTTTTTTTCATAACATGGGCACTTTAAAAATAGTGAAAAAAATCCAGAGTACAAAGGTCATAGAGACTTTGTTTAACCACGGAGGGTGTGGCGGCCCTGGGCCCTGTCGTACACGTGTACTGTGGTTTGTCTTGTCAACTTGCAGGTGTAGCAGAGGCGATAACGAGATGACTGGGAGCACCTGGCCGGTCCTCCCAGACTATTTAACCCCCTCCTGCCCCGAGACCAGAGCCCCGCATGCCCCCGACCGCGCACTAGCAGGATTTAGCTCCGTTTAGTTTTTCCCTTTAACTACTGACAACATGCACCTCACGTTCTCCACTACCTCCATACACCCTCATTCACCACTGATACTGACAATCACACCTCATCTTTCTCTTGTTTGCAGCATTTTTTAATAAATGTCACTTTAGCATTGTTACTGTGCATCTCCCTCTTTTGTTGTGGGCTGTGAGCCGGTCGTAACAGAAGGAACTTCACCTGTCACAGCAGCGGTACACAAACGAAAGCACACGTTATAAAGAAAAGGGAAGGGATTCATTCAAATGTCAAAATCAAAAACCCAATGAAATATCTACGGCTGCCCCCTCTTTTGGTCGATGAGTCGACTCATCGGTCGTTTCGGTCTTCACTTGTGTAACTTCACTTTAAGGGCCAAAATGGAAAATGAGAATAACAGCCAACGGCTATTGACATGCTTTTATTTAATTGAAAAAGTCAAACATCTTTGACTGTATTATTGCATGTCTTATATGTTCTTCTCACTCCCAATTTGGTCGACATAAAGCCCTAAAAAAGCGACAAAACGTTGACAAAAGTGCCAAAAACGCCAGAAAAAGCGAACAAAGACATCGACAAAAACTATAGGCGAGCCAAAAGTTCTTGTCGACCTAACTTGGTATAGCCTTGAGTTTGACGTGTGTTTAGGGGATTAGTCATTTTTTATTTATGTATTTGGTTTCGCGCTGTTGGTCGGACAAAAACAAACAATTTGGAAAGACTGGAAACTTTTTGGAGTGTTTTTCCACTGCTTTCTGACATCTTTCTGACAGAAATCAATCGACAGCGACAATAACCAGCCATGAAAAAGTAACCTCGCCGTGTAATTCACTCGTTGTTTTCAGTAGGAATGAATGAAAATGAACTGACAGCTTCTGACACGAAGCCATAATCAAATGTGTTTCTGCCACAACAAAAACACATTTGATTAACATGATGAGGATCGTCTGCAGCGAGCAGCAACACGCTGGCCGGCCGGAGAGCATTACACGCATATCTGGAGTCTGAGTCACGCTGCCTGTGATTCTACCTCGCTTCAGGAAGACAGCGCCCGGTTTAAATTTAGAGGGCTCACAGACGACCACACTCAGCATGTAGTCGTAAAAAAAGAGAAAGAAAAAAAAAAGGCCAAACTGAGACGTTACATAAAACAATGAAAATCAGTGCGTGTGTGTGCTTGCGTGCGCTGGATCTGTAGGTGTGATTTAATTCAGCGCTTGATCTTTTCCAGGATGACAGCCAGTCTCTACCCAGCTCACCCTCACGCGCACAAAACCTCCCGCCTATTTATAGACTGGGTGTAAAGCAGAAGCATAAAAGAATGAACTTTTTACCCCAAACAACAATACGACAGAGAAAGAGAGAAAGAGACTGTTGAGCAGAGATGGAAATCGGCCATCTCACGCAGTCCTCAGCTGCTCCGTCTCTCTGTCTCTCTCTCGCCGCCTCACCATCTCTTCTTTTCCAAGAAGCTGAGCTCTCGGAGAGAGACAGTTTGTGAAATGTGTCGGCTGCGTGCATATGTGTTTGGTGGTGTACATTTGGTGTGTCTAATGGCCGACATGTGGCACTGCCCTTGTGTTTCTTGGCAGGACACTCTGCATGTCTTTGTAGGGGGGGGGGGGGAGGGTGAGAGGGTGAGAGGGTGTCATCGGGCTGACAGAAAGGACACGGACCGCCCCGTCTGACTCTCAGGAAGCCTGATGTTTAGTCGTTTTATTGTTGCCTAACTGGAACTACATTTATTCCAGCTTATTTGTAACTCGGCTTGGGCCGGTATGATATTCTGACGCTATGGTAACATTCAGCTGAAAAATGATCACGGTATCGCGGGTATCGCAACGACAGCTTTAACCCTCGCGTTGTGTTCCCGTCGAGCGTGCAACTTTTGGTTTTCCTGGGTCAAAATGTAAAATGAAATGTTATTTTTTCAACGTTTTGTTCATTTTTTTCACACTTTTTTCAATGTTTTCTGCCACGTTATATATGTCACTTTCTGCATTTTTTCTGTTTTCTATTTCAAATGCTATGCTATTGAATTAAATACCCAAATTCATTGAAAGTAGTGAACTGATCCTTTGTTTTACTTGGGCAGAGCGTTGCAGGGAACCGTCCACGTTATTTCTTTTGACAATGTGGTTGAAAGAAACCCAAATTTATGATAAAGAAACTTTTTGAAAACGGATCAACCGGAGGGTTAATCATCTATGATTTTTGCAGTGTCTGGGTTCATTGAACACAATATATTTGATGTTTTAACACACTGCACACTGGCAGGGAGTTAAAGGGTAACTACGTGTCTTTGTGTGTAAGTGACTGATGGGAACGACAATCATTGAAACGAGACGAAAACAAGCTGCAACGTAACGTTAAACGGTCAGTCAGCGTCCACTAAAAGTTCTGTTGTTGCCGCTGACAGACTCAGGTTATTATTCTAAGTGTCTGACAACATGATGAAAGGATCCCTACAGAGATAGACCTTTTAGTTAAAGAGGAAGATCCTTTTAGTTTAACAGAAAGCAGGAAAAAAAATAAATAAATCCCCAACACCAGACTCCATTTATAAGTTTTAGAAAGAATCACATCATCAGGAGAGTGAGAGCCTGTAAAAGAGAATCAAAACATGCTGTGAGCCCCATTTTTTTAGCCTATATTTTGTCTACATTTTAACAAATCGTTACCATAAAAAGTATCACTATTAGCAGCTCCTGTTTGCAGTGTATCCCTGGATGTACAGTAAACTATCGCTGGATTACTTTGAGACTGGAAAAAACGTAAAAACACGATGATTCTCAGGCAAGTTCCGAAGCGTTTTTTTTTGTTTATTCCCCCGACGATTTCTAAGCGGATTTATTTGCGTTTATCCACGATGCACAACAGAGATAATGACATCATCTGGAAGCGTAGGTCACACTGAATCATACCAACATGTTTCATGTCTTTGTGCTCAGATTTGACTGAGTTATGACTCTGAGAAGGAGTGCGATTAGATGTTGCAAACGTGATAGCTTTCACGTATGCTGAGCATTTGAGGCGGTGTCTTGTGCTACAAAGTGACTCATTCAGTGCTTATAGAGCGGCATCCCTCACCAAACCACATATATTAGATCGGGTTACCTGCCCCAACATCTGAGACCTTAACAAGGACTTTAATTTAGCCTGCATGTGTTTTTGAAAGATGATGATACACTTTGAACGTTGTTGACACAGATCTGTGCCTCACATCGCACTTTCAAACGTGACTAATATACTCCAAGTCCTCTGACAACACACAGGTGTTTGGGAATCAGATTAGCCTACATTATACATTCAAGTACCAACTCTGACTCATATTGTTGAGGTGGGGCCTCTTTGTTTACATACGTATACAATCTAGAAAAAGCCACAACACTTGTTTGTTATTCTCCAAAGAACTTATCGATTAATATCGCAAATGTTCTCATATCGTGCAGCGCTAGTTCTCATCAGTCAACTGGGTCCAGGTTGAAAAACACAGACGTTACCCTTTAAAGCAGGCGTCTCCAACCTTTCTTTCTCCAAGGGTTACTTTAAAATAACGAAAGTGGCCAAGAGATACTTGCATCACGTCGCTTACATTTATTTACACAACACACATAAGCTGAATAAAGCTACTGTTTGTGAAATTGCAATAGCCAAAGCTAATGAAAAATCTTGACTTCACGTCAAGGTTCTTTTCGCCCACAGAGTTATAGCTACATCACTGAAAATATTCCCATCAGGGTGCATGTCTGGGTGTGCATAGGGCCCCCAAAATGGCTAAATCCGGCCCTGACCGGTGGAACTGCCCACAACATATGTCCATATGACCGGTACACTTCATTTTGAGGCAAAAACATTGGGAACCACTGCTGCTACTACTACTGGAAGCCCTGAACAGAGAACAATAATAAAGTCCAAACTTTCTCCAACTGTAACATCAGTTTAAACAGACTCTGTTTAATTATCTTACCAAGTGTTGCTGTAGAAAAGTACTTTAAATTCCTCCAATGACAACGACACAAAACTTACCGACTGTTTTCACCGCTCTCTGCCGGCGGGGGGGGGGGGAAGTCGACCGGTCCGCGGCTCCGAGTCCGCACAACGCCCGCTAACAGAGCTCCAGCTCCGGGCTTAAAAAACTAAAAAACTAACCGCTAAAACAAACCTATAGCTGAGAGAAAGAGGGCTCTGAGGAAACGGGCTGCTGACACTGAGGATAAAGTTCTGACGAAACGGAGAGCTTCTCAAGACTTCTTTATCGGATGTGAGGAGAGTGAAAGGCTCCACGGGCAGACTTGAGAGGGATTATCCCGCTTCTGTTTGTTTCCTGTTGTATATGGCGTGTCAAACCCGCATCACACACACACACACACACACACACACACACACACACACACACACACACACACACGCGCACACACGCGCACACACGCACGCAGTTCCAACACAAACCCCGGCGGGATAAACACTTACCTCTTGCGCTCAGCTTCGCGTGTCTCTGCGTCACTTTCCTCTCGCGTGTCTCCGTCCAGCGGTTCAGTCCATCCGGGAGTCTCCTGTCCTGGAGCAGCACGCGCTTCGCGAGCACGTCAGCGAAAGCACCTGGATGGACGTCAGCGGGCGGCATCATCACACACACACACACACACACACACACACACACACACACACACACACACACACACACACACACACACACACACACACGTGCACAAGCACGCGCAGGAAGAAAGACAGAGTAAGACTCGTGAGATAGTTTCAGCAGTAGTGGGATGTAACTAAGTACATTTACTCCAGTAAGTTCTAAGTAAAACAGAAAAAGCGACAAACAAATGTTGAAATAAGGACAAAAAAGGCACCCAAAACATCAAAAACAGATATCTTTAGAGGTGTGTATGTCTATATATATATATAGATACCGTAGGCATAATTTACTAGCTATTTTAGTTGCATTTTCAATTTTTTTGTTGCTTTTTTATGAGTTTTTGTCGCCTTTTTGGGACATTTTTTTCGGCCTTTTTCAAGTTTTTTTTTGGCCATTTTTTTCGACGTTTTTGTCGCCTTTTTCAAGTTTCTTTTTAAATGTTTTTGCTCTTTTTTCAATACATGCAGACATGTAGACATAGGGGCCTCCCTAGAAAGGCTAAATGAAGCTCTCAACCCCCCCAATGTTGAACTCAAAGTTACGCCCTTGCTAGATACTGTACTCAGTCCAGATGTTGAGGTACTTGTACTTTACTTGAGTCTTTTCTTTTCATGCCACTTTCTACTTCTACTCAGCTACATTTCAGAGAGAAATGTTGGACTTTTTACTCCACTACATTCATCTGTTCCAGCTTTAGTTACTAGTTACTTTAGTTACTCCACTACATTCATCTGTTACAGCTTTAGTTACTAGTTACTTTAGTTACTAGTTACTTTAGTTACTCCACTACATTCATCTGTTCCAGCTTTAGTTACTAGTTACTTTAGTTACTCCGCTACATTCATCTGTTCCAGCTTTAGTTACTAGTTACTTTAGTTACTAGTTACTTTAGTTACTCCGCTACATTCATCTGTTCCAGCTTTAGTTACTAGTTACTTTAGTTACTCCACTACATCCATCTGTTCCAGCTTTAGTTACTAGTTACTTTAGTTACTCCACTACATTCATCTGTTCCAGCTTTAGTTACTAGTTACTTTAGTTACTCCACTACATTCATCTGTTACAGCTTTAGTTACTCCACTACATTCATCTGTTATAGCTTTAGTTACTCCACTACATTCATCTGTTACAGATTTAGTTACTAGTTACTCCACTACATTCATCTGTTCCAGCTTTAGTTATTAGTTACTTTAGTTACTCCTCTACAGTCATCTGTTACAGCTTTAGTTACTAGTTACTTTAGTTACTCCACTACATTCATCTGTTACAGCTTTAGTTACTTTAGTTACTCCACTACATTCATCTGTTCCAGCTTTATTTAGTTACTTTAGTTACTCCACTACATTCATCTGTTACAGCTTTAGTTACTAGTTACTTTAGTTACTCCGCTACATTCATCTGTTCCAGCTTTAGTTACTAGTTACTTTAGTTACTCCGCTACATTCATCTGTTCCAGCTTTAGTTACTAGTTACTTTAGTTACTCCGCTACATTCATCTGTTCCAGCTTTAGTTACTAGTTACTTTACACATTAAGATTACTGAGATGATCAGACCGTTAAACACACAGCTGGTTGATCCTCTACTCTTTCTACAGTGGGAGGATTCTTCTTTACTTTTAATACTTAAAAACTACATGTTCCTGAAGATACTTAGAGACTTTAACTTGTAACAGAGTATTTTCACAGTGTGGTATTAGTACTTTAACTTAAGTAATAAAGGGGTGAATACTTCTTCCACCGCTGGTTTTTAGATTGTGTGAAATAAAGCCGAAAAAAACCTCTGAAGAAAGTGAATTAATAGGAAGAAAACCATTTTCTTTATGTAGTTTTATGTTAATTATTTGGGTTTTTAATTCATTTTTTCAACAGGTTCACGGTCTCCAAACTGAGAATAGACACATTTCTACAGAGATGGTGTTCAGCAGCGCCTCTCGGTGGAGACTGCTGAAAGTGCACCTTGTCTTTTCACTTCACTTCACCTTTGTTCATTCAATAATGTTCACACTAGGGCTGCATAATATATCGGGTTTTTTATCATCATCATCATCATCGCGATATCAACTGGCACAATCGACACATCGTGAAAGACTGCGACACGTCTTTAAAGACACTCAGAGAAAGAAATTGCGCCAAAAAATAACGTGGATGGTTCCGTACGACGCTCTTCACAAGTAAAATAAATGATCAGATCACTACTTTCATTGAATGTAGGTGTTTAAATGAAAAGAAAGTGACAAAAAACGTCGAAAACATTACAAAAAAGTGACAAAAAACATCAGGAAGGGCGCCCGGATAGCTCAGTTGGTAGAGCGGGCGCCCATATATAGAGGTTTCCTCCTCGACGCAGCGGCCGAGGGTTCAACTCCGACCTGCGGCCCCTTTGCTGCGTGTCATCCCCCCCCCCCCTCTCTCTCCACTTTCATGTCTTTAGCTGTCCTGTCATATAAAGGCCTAAAAATGCCCAAAAATAATCTTTAAAAAAGAAAAAACATCAGGAAGAGGGACAAAAAAACGTTGAAAAAAGTGACAAAAACTTGGGAAAAGATGACCAAAAAGTCTTAATTTTTAATTATGACCCAGAAAAACAAACAGTGGCATGTTCAACGGGAACACAAGGGACTCAACATGCAGTTTGTTGTGTTTTAGCAGAACAGTGAAAGCAGCAGGAATGTAGAACACTTTAATATCTGTTTATTTATCACGTAGATAGATAGAGAGAGATAGAGATACTTCATTTATCCCGAAGGTAATTAAGGTGTCCAATAGCTTATACACACCATACATACACATAGGCACACAGTCATGTGAACAAATGAGCACACCCATGCTAGAGTTGACTAAAAAGAGGAATAAGAAGTCTTTTAGAAATTGATCTTAATGCCTTAATTAAAAAAATGAGGAAAATCCAGCCTTTAAGGACACCAGTTTTCTTTGTGAATGAATAATGTATCGTAAATAAATAAATGTTCTTCCTTAAAATACAGGGGGCATAAGTCAGTCCACCCCTATGTTAATTCCCATAGAGGCAGGCAGACTTTTATTTTGAAAGGCCAGTTATTTCATGGATCCAGGATACTATGATCCTGATAAAGGTCCCTTGGCCCCCCCATCATCACATCCCCTTCACCATACCCCTCACATCGTCACATACCCTTCACTACCCTCACATCATTACATACCCTCACCATACTCCCACATACTCAAATCTTCACCATACCCCCACATCATCTCATACCCTTCACCATACCCTCACATCATCACATACCCTTCACCATACTTCCCCATCATCACATCCCCTTCACTATACACCCACATCATCACATACCCTTCACCATACCCCCCCATCATCACATACCCTTCACCATACCTAGAGATTGGCATGGGGTACTTTCCATAAAATTATCTCTCAATGCAAATCAAACCAGCTATTAGGATAACTGAAATAAAAACCATGCCAGTCTCTAGGTATGGTGAAGGGTATATGATGATGTGGGGGGGTATGGTGAAGGGTATGTGACGATGTGGGGGTATGGTGAAGGGTATGTGATGATGTGGGGGTATGGTGAAGGGTATGTGATGATGTGGGGGGTATGTGATGATGTGGGGGGTATGGTGAAGGGTATGAGATGATGTGGGGGGGGGGTATGGTGAAGGGTATGTGATGATGTGGGGGGTATAGTGAAGGGTATGTGATGATGTGGGGGGGTATGGTGAAGGGTATGTGATGATGGGGGGGTATAGTGAAGGGTATGTGATGATGTGGGGGTATGGTGAAGGGTATGTGATGATGTGGGGGGGTATGGTGAAGGGTATGTGATGATGTGGGGGTATGGTGAAGGGTATGTGATGATGTGGGGGTATGGTGAAGGGTATGTGATGATGTGGGGGTATGGTGAAGGGTATGTGATGATGTGGGGGTATGGTGAAGGGTATGTGATGATGGGGGGGTATGGTGAAGGGTATGTGATGATGTGGGGCATATGACATCCACGCACACATACATACTACAAAACAACAACGTGTTATATCGTTATCAAGACATTCAACAACGTTTTCGCATATTTTCATCGTATCTTGCAGCCCTCTAGTGAAAGGTGCTTTAGAAAGAAAATGAGGTGCCGCCAAAGAACGAACCGGAGACCTTCCAGATTACAACCGATGATTATGTTTTCCACGTCAGAGAATAAAGAAAGTGTTTCTCAGAGGCCGAGAAAATAACTATTCACATTTGAAACCATAACTGAAGCTTTAGCTGGTAAATATTTGGTATTTTTGCTTTTGAAATGACTTTCATGGTCAATCAAGTCTAACTATTTTTCTAAAATATGCAAAAAGTTTCACTGTAAAGTCTTTAAATGTCCGACCAACAGTCCCAATACCCAAATATAATAATAATAATAATAATAATAATAATAATAATAATAATAAACTGAATTTATATAGCGCTTTTCATGAACTCAAAGTCGCTTTACAGGGTATAGAAATAGAGACAAACAAACAAAACAAAACAAGATTCAGGCACAGATGAGAATGGGGGGGCGTGGGACTAGGGATAGGCAGTGAAGAGATGGGTCTTGAGGCGAGACTGGAAGATGGTGAGGGACTCAGAGGTGCGGATCTCTTGGGGGAGGGAGTCCCAGAGCCTGGGAGCTGCCCTGGAGAAGGCTCTGTCCCCAAAACTGCAGAGGTTGGACTTTTGGATGCAGAGGAGACCAGCTGAGGTGGATCTGAGGGACCGTGAGGGTTGGTAGGGGGAGAGGAGACCAGCTGAGGTGGATCTGAGGGACCGTGAGGGTTGGTAGGGGGAGAGGAGACCGGCTGAGGTGGATCTGAGGGACCGTGAGGGTTGGTAGGGGGAGAGGAGGTCAGTGAGGTGGATCTGAGGGACCGTGAGGGTTGGTAGGGGGAGAGGAGGTCAGCTGAGGTGGATCTGAGGGACCGTGAGGGTTGGTAGGGGGAGAGGAGGTCAGTGAGTTGGATCTGAGGGACCGTGAGGGTTGGTAGGGGGAGAGGAGGTCAGTGAGTTGGATCTGAGGTGGATCTGAGGGACCGTGAGGGTTGGTAGGGGGAGAGGAGACCAGCTGAGGTGGATCTGAGGGACCGTGAGGGTTGGTAGGGGGAGAGGAGACCAGCTGAGGTGGATCTGGGGGACCGTGAGGGTTGGTAGGGGGAGAGGAGACCAGCTGAGGTGGATCTGAGGGACCGTGAGGGTTGGTAGGGGGAGAGGAGGTCAGTGAGGTGGATCTGAGGGACCGTGAGGGTTGGTAGGGGGAGAGGAGACCAGCTGAGGTGGATCTGAGGGACCGTGAGGGTTGGTAGGGGGAGAGGAGACCGGCTGAGGTGGATCTGAGGGACCGTGAGGGTTGGTAGGGGGAGAGGAGACCAGCTGAGGTGGATCTGAGGGACCGTGAGGGTTGGTAGGGGGAGAGGAGACCAGCTGAGGTGGATCTGAGGGACCGTGAGGGTAGGGTAGGGGGAGAGGAGGTCAGCTGAGGTGGATCTGAGGGACCGTGAGGGTTGGTACGGGGAGAGGAGGTCAGTGAGGTATGAGGGGGCCAGATGGTGGAGGGCTTTGTAGGTGAGGACCAGGATTTTGTAGGTGATCCGGTGGGAGATAGGAAGCCAGTGGAGTTGTTTTAGGACTGGAGTGATGTGGTGCCAGGATTTGGAGCGGGTGATGAGTCGGGCAGCTGAGTTCTGGACCAGCTGGAGTCGGTTGATGTTGGTGGAGCTGATGCCGAGTAGAAGTGAGTTGTGGTAGTCCAGTCGGGAGGAGATGGAGGCGTGAAGGAGTCTTTCAGCAGCGGGGGGTGTGAGAGAGGGTCTGATTTTGGCGATGTTGCGGAAGTGAAAGGAGGAGGTTTTAATGACATGACGGACGTGGGGCTCAAGGGAGAGGGTATATAATAAATATATTCAGTTTTATATTGTATAAGATTAAGAAAAAACAGCACATGTTTAAATGTGAAACCAAACTACATACAGTATTTGGGTATTTTTGCTTAAAAAAATGACTTTTAGTATAAAATATTTCCGAAATTGTCTTCAAATATCCTTCTTTTTTTTTTTTTCGACCAACGATCCAAACCCCAAATAAATTCAGAATATTATTTCAGAAGATTAAGCAACTATTCTGAACCAAAACTGGAGCTGGAGCCTCTGAATTTTAAGTATTTTTGTTAAAAAAAAAATGACTTTAGTGAGAATGAAAACATTGTAATGTTTTCAAATGTCTTTTTTTGTTGTTGTTGTCTGACCAAGAGTCCAAAACTCCCCCGAGAAAAGAGAATGTTATTGTAAAATATTAAGAAAAACCAGCAAATATTGAACCCAAACTGAAGCTTTAGCAGGTAAATATTTTGATATCTTTGAAAAATGGCAAAAAAAAAGTTTTTTGTTTGACTCTCTGAGGATGAAAGACGCATCGGCACACGGCGTCCAAGCTACGTTTGACAAAAACTCCTCAAAAAGATATTACAAAATCTCATTTCAGACATTTATTTACTATTTTAATCATATATAATAACCTAACTCAGTTCAAGCACAAGAAACTATTCGTACAACACACACACACACACACACACACACACACTGAGAGACAGAAACACACACACACACACACACACACACACACACACACACACACACACACACACACTGAGACACACACACATACACACACACACACACGAGAGACAGATACACACACACACACACTGAGAGACAGAAACACACACACACACACACACACACACTGAGAGACAGAAACACACACACACACACACACACACTGAGAGACAGAAACGCACACACACACACACACACACACTGAGACACACACACTGAGACACACAGAGACAGACACACACACACAGAGAGACAGAAACACACACACACACACACACACACACACACACACACACACACACACACACACACACACACACACACACACACACACACACACACAGAAACACACACACACACACACACACACACACACACACACTGAGAGACAGAAACACACACACACACACACACACACACACACACACACACACACACACACACACAGAGAGACAGAAACACACACACACACACAGAGACAGACACACACACACACACACACACGCACACACAGACAGACACACACACACACACACACACACACACACAGAGACAGACAGACACACACACACACACACACACACACACGGGGATCAGTTATAGAAAAATACCCTAAAAAGGAGCATTTAAGAAGATGTGTCGTAATGCCCTCATAGACCTCGGAGGGTTTTTAAATCCTCCGCTTCCATTTCAAACGTGAAGACGTTTTGTTGCTGTCCAGTGGACATGTTTTCCTCCGTCCTTCCAGCAACATGTCCCTCAGAAGTTGGTCAATCAAAAACAACTAAAGGAGAGAATAATGACTCAACATGAATCATAATGTTGCTCTGTATCTGTAACAGTTTGCTAACACGTTATCAACTTATTAGGGCCCAGAACGTGTCGGCAGCTTGTTTCCGCTGCCACCGAGTGGTCAAAAAACAGCAAAATAAAATGCCTGAAGTCCTAAAAAAAACTCCAGTTTCCATCTTTTCCAACTTTTGTTGCCGTCTAATGAAATGTATACTTTATTAATCCCACAAGGGGAAATTACAATGTTTTCACTCTGTTGTTATTACACACACATGCTCAGTACCTCTACATGCACTAATGGAGAGATGTCAGAGTGAGGGAGCTGCCCTTGGAAAGGCGCCCCGAGCAGTTGGGGGTTCGGTGCCTTGCTCAAGAGCACCTTGGCAGTGCTCAGGAGGTGAACTGGCACGGGAGATATGTGGTGAACTGGCACCTCTCCAGCTACCAGTCCACCACCATACTTTGGTCCGTATGGGAACTTCAACCAGCAACCCCTCCAGCTCCCAACCCACCTCCCTACTGACTGAGCTACTGCCATCCCTAGTAAGTAAGTCAAGATTATTTCTAGAGCACATTTGAACACAGCTCAAGCGGACCAAAGTGCTGTACAAAAAGCACTAAGTAGCTGTAAGAAAAAGCAAAAAGAACATCCCAACGACAACAACACAGCAATTCATCAATACTGAATTATCGACATAACAGACTGAAAGATAAGTGTGTTAAAAAAAAGCCAGTGAGTAGAAAACAAAATGTGTCTTCAGCCAAGGGCTGCACAATATATCGGGTTTTATCGTCGTCGCAATATCAGCTGGCGCAATATACATATCGCTATAGATTGTGACATATCACGATAGGTTGTGACATATCGCGATAGGTTGTGACATATCGCGATAGGTTGTGACATATCGCTATAGGTTGTGACATATCACGATAGATTGTGACATATCGCTAAAGGTTGCGACATATTGCTACAGATTGCGACATATTGCGAAAGGTTGCGCTATATCGCTATAGATTGTGACATATTGCGAAAGGTTGCGCCATATTGCTACAGATTGCGTACATATCGCGATACGTTGCGAAATATCGATAGCGTTGCGACATATCACGATAGATTGTGACATATCGCTAAAGGTTGCGACATATTGCTACAGATTGCGACATATCGCGATAGGTTGCAACATATCGCGAAAGGTCGCGACATATCGCGATAGATTGTGACATATCACGATAGGTTGTGACATATCGCGAAAGGTTGCGACATATCGCGATAGGTTGTGACATATCGCTATAGGTTGTGACATATCGCTATAGATTGTGACATATTGCGAAAGGTTGCGTCATATTGCTACAGATTGCGAAATATCGCGATAGGTTGTGACATATCGCTATAGATTGTGACATATTGCGAAAGGTTGTGACATATCGTGATAGGTTGTGACATATCGCGATAGATTGTGACATATCGCAAAAGGGTTGCGACATATCGCGTTAGATTGTGACATATCGCAAAAGGTTGCGACATATCGCAAAAGGTTGTGACATATCGCGATAGGTTGCGACATATCGCAAAAGGTTGCGACATATCGCTATAGATTGTTACATATCGCGAAAGGTTGCGACATATCGCTATAGATTGTTACATATCGCGAAAGGTTGTGACATATCGCGATAGGTTGTGACATATCGCAAAAGGTTGCGACATATCGCTATAGATTGTTACATATCGCGAAAGGTTGTGACATATCGCGATAGGGTTGTGACATATTGCGAAAGGTTGCGTCATATTGCTACAGATTGCGACATATCACGATAGGGTTGTGACATATCGCGATAGGTTGTGACATATTGCGAAAGGTTGCGTCATATTGCTATAGATTGTTACATATCGCGAAAGGTTGTGACATATCACGATAGGTTGTGACATATCGCGAAAGGTTGCGACATATCGCGATAGGTTGTGACATATCGCTATAGGTTGTGACATATCGCTATAGATTGTGACATATTGCGAAAGGTTGCGTCATATTGCTACAGATTGCGAAATATCGCGATAGGTTGTGACATATCGCGATAGGTTGTGACATATTGCGAAAGGTTGCGTCATATTGCTACAGATTGCGACATATCACGATAGGTTGTGACATATTGCGAAAGGTTGCGTCATATTGCTACAGATTGCGAAATATCGCGATAGGTTGTGACATATCGCTACAGGTTGCGACGTATCGCGATAGGTTGCGACATATCACGATAGGTTGCGACATATTGCGATAGATTGTGACATATCGCTAAAGGTTGCGACATATTGCTACAGATTGCGACATATCGCGATAGGTTGCAACATATCGCGAAAGGTCGCGACATATCGCGATAGGTTGCAACATATCGCGACATATCGCGATAGGTTGCAACATATCGCGAAAGGTTGCGACATATTGCTACAGATTGCAACATATCGCGAAAGGTTGCGACATATTGCTACAGATTGCGACATATCGCGATAGGTTGCAACATATCGCGAAAGGTTGCGACATATCGCGTTAGATTGTGACATATCGCAAAAGGTTGCGACATATCGCATTAGATTGTGACATATCGCAAAAGGTTGTGACATATCGCGAAAGGTTGCGACATATCGCTATAGATTGTTACATATCGCGAAAGGTTGTGACATATCGCGATAGATTTTGTGTGAGTTGAAAGAAAACATCAGTAGAAAACGGCACTTTAAAGTGTATACGTCATTCTTTTTTTAGTGGTGCCTGTCATTGTCAATTCAACGTTCATTTGTTCAATTAAAGAATGTCAGAAATGATTATTTGTTTTAAATTCAACAAGCAATGTGTTGTATTTTAAAGAATACTGAAAGCAACAGAAAGGCAGAACTAGAGTACACACTAATATCTGTTAATGTATCGCAAGTGATATCGTTATCGTGATATTCAACAACGTATATTAACAGCGTATATTAACAGCGTATATTAACAGCGTATATATAACAGCGTATATATAACAGCCCATATTTTCCTCATATCGTGCAGCCCAACTTTAGACTAGATTAAAAAAAACAGAAAAGGAGGAAGCTTTTTGGTTTTTTAAGATTATTTTGGGGCTTTTCTGCCTTTCATTTGACAAGACAGCTAGGTGAGAAAGGGGAGAGAGAAAGAGAGAGAGGGGGGGAAGACGTGCAGGAAATCGTCACAGGTCTGATTCTAACCCTGGACATCTGCGTCAAGGCATAAACCTCTAAGTACATGTATATGTGCGCCTGCTCTACCCACTGACCAACCCGGCCACAGCACAGCTATATGTAATGGCAGCTGGTGAATTATGTCCTCTTCCGTCTCCTAACAAGTTTCCTGAATAGATAAAAACCATCAGTTTCCATCTACAACTTTTGTTGCTGTCTAGTAAACATGTTTTGCTCTTCGCTCCAGAAATATTCCACGTTTCCTGAAGAGACCCATGCATCATCCATCCATCCATCACCCTCCATTCATCCGGCAGCGGCACACAAAGAGTCAGGGTCCGCCCGAGATTTCTGCCCGTTTAAACCCTCGTGTTGTCTTCCAGTCGACCTGCAACTTTCTGTTTTTCTGGGTCGAAATTTTAACATTTTGTTGTCATTGTTGTCGATTGTATTCCAATTTTTTTGTCACTCTTTTCCCAATTCTTTGGTCACTTTTGGATGTTTATGATGGTTTTTTTGGTCACTTTTTCCGAATTGTTTTTGGGAAAAGTTTTTGTTGATTTGTTTTCGATTTTATTCCAATTTTTTGGGTCACTTTTTCCCAGTTTTTTTGTGTTTTTTTATTATGTTTTTGTCATTTTAACATTTTTTTTTGTCGCTTCTCTCTGTTTTTTTTCTCACTTTTTCCCAATTTTTTTCTCACTTTTGGCGATATTTTTGATGTTTTTTTTGGTCACATTTTTCATTTTTTTCCCCTGCGTTTTTCTACCTTTTTCCAACGTTCTTTTGTCAACGAATCAAAGTTTTTCCCCGCCTCCAAATGCATGCTCTTGGGGGGGAATTGTTGGGTCTTTGTAAATTATAGAGAATGGTCTAGACCTACTCTATCTGTAAAGTGTCCTGAGATAACTCCTGTTATGATTTGACACTATAAATAAAATGTTATTCAAAAACTCACCAGTGCTTTTAGTTCAGTCTTCACCTGGAAGCTCCCCCAGCAGCTCCAGCTGTGGGTTCTGATCAGTCAATCCCTTGTATCAAACAAGAAAGGATCTTTGTTTTTTTAAAAAGAAGCAAAAAGGAAAGTGAAAGAAAGAAAGAAAGAAAGAAAGAAAGAAGTGCTATTAAGCCAGGCCAGCTGGCTTAGAGAAGAGGGGGGGGGGACCCAGAGAACTGGGCTGCGTTCAGATCTGAGCTCAGTCCGCAATGAGCAGAGGTAGCCTACAATCATCAGACCCTGACACTCAAACACCCCCCCCCCCCTCCGTCACAGACACACACACACACACACACACACACACACACACACACACACACACTCGGTGACCTCCTGTGTCCGAGCTGCCGGTCTGCAGTGGAGTCCTTTCACCTGTTGTTGTCACTCACTGTATATTTAGCTCTGGGGTGTCGGTGATGCTGCATATGTGTGTGTGTTTCATACGTGCGTGTGTGTGTGTGTGTGTGTGTGTGTGTGTGTGTGTGTGTGTGTGCATGGGAGAGAAAAAAATGTGTCGCTGACACTCAGGGCCTCCATGGGCCTCGGTGTAAGAGCCCAGGATTACTGAACCAAAGACCAAGTGGCTCTACACATTACATCCAGAGAGAGAGAGCGAGAGAGAGAGAGAGATCAAACCTGCGAGCGTGTCCAAGATATCCGCACACCGAGCATCTGCTGGGCCTGAGGATTACCCTCAGCTGTCCGCTGCCGTCACAGCGAGGAGTGGAGAGGAGAGCCACAGGCTTTGGTTGACTTCCAGGATCTATGAATCCGTCGAAATATCAGCGCAGAGATGTGGTTGAGTCACTGAAAAGCCCAGAAACAACACACACACACACGCCCCTGCTGGTTTCTAGTGAAACAAGCCGGGCTGACACACACCGCTCTGGGTCAGGTCATACGACACCTTGAGGTTCTCATAGGTCCGGTTTCCATCCAAACATGGGGGACATTTTAACCGAATTTACAGGAATCAGGCAAAAGTTTGTAGCATGGATGTTAAACAGGCTGTTCGTACATATAGCTCTGAAAAGTAGAGCTTCTGTCGTGGCTTGTTTATGTTCCTCCAACACCTCCTCCGACTCCTACACTATCTGCCTACACAGACAGACGGCAGGCATGGATGCACACAGGCAAACACCAGCCCAGCGTTATACATTACATATGGACTCGCACGCACACTACAACACAGGCAGACCTTGTTGTCTACTCTTTTTCATTGTGTCCGCTGTTCTCATGAAGCATTCCTACATATACTGTAGCTATGAAAAGTAAAGCTCTGTAATCTGTATGTATTCCACGTATTTATTACTGTCAGCAGCACGTTGACTGCTGCTGTATAAGAGCGTGAAGATCCTCGTAGGGAGGAGGTCAGAGGGGATGTTTGGGTCCTAAAACACAGGACTTTAAAGAGGGGAGCAGAGTTCATGTCCCGGAAGAAGTTAAGGAGAAAACACAAGACTTTCACCAGGAAACAGGTGTTCATGTCCTGAAGAAGTTAAGGAGAAAACACAAGACTTTCACCCAGGAAACAGGTGTTCATGTCCTGAAGAAGTTAAGGAGAAAACACAAGACTTTCACCCAGGAAACAGGTGTTCATGTCCTGAAGAAGTTAAGGAGAAAACACAAGACTTTCACCCAGGAAACAGGTGTTCATGTCCTGAAGAAGTTAAGGAGAAAACACAAGACTTTCACCAGGAAACAGGTGTTCATGTCCTGAAGAAGTTAAGGAGAAAACACAAGACTTTCACCAGGAAACAGGTGTTCATGTCCTGAAGAAGTTAAGGAGAAAACACAAGACTTTCACCCAGGAAACAGGTGTTCATGTCCTGAAGAAGTTAAGGAGAAAACACTAGACTTTCTTTTGACCATTTGGTTGAAAGAAACCCA
Source organism: Sander vitreus (assembly GCF_031162955.1). NCBI lineage: Eukaryota > Metazoa > Chordata > Actinopteri > Perciformes > Percidae > Sander > Sander vitreus. The sequence goes on along the minus strand of NC_135870.1, from coordinate 2,681,700 downwards.
AATTTCGGCCACAGGAGGGTTAAACTCTGCACATGAGGGGGAAGAGACAGAGGTTTTTGGTCAGATGATGGTTCAACGTTTGTTTTCAAACCCTAAACAGACCAGAACTAGAAGGATTTCCCTGTCAGCGTAAAACTCCCATAATTCAATTTCAGCCGGCTTCCTGAAGACCGGATGAAGTACAAACAATCACTGTTAGCGTTTTCCTCTCTCCGTCCGCCCTCTTTTCATTTCCTCCCCCCTTCCCCCCCTTTTTCCCTGAGTCTAAATGGTGCGGACAGGAGTCTAAACAGCTTGTTGGGAGGGGACTGGGAGAAGGTGCGGGTAAATGAACAGCGTATGTCTTTTTTCAGGCAGAGTTAAAGGGTGAATGCCAACCAACGGTGGGGAAATTAAACACGTAAATGTAACACACCAGAACATTTCACACATTCCTCCGAACCCTAAACGATAACAACCTGCCCTTCGTCGCCGTCTCTGTGTGTTGAAGGAGGGAAATCATGCGCAAAGTGTATTTTCGGGGGGAATTATCGTTCACGCTTCGACTGTTTCCTTTCCATCAGCAGCTCCTCGCTGACTGAAACTCTCTGACCTGCGGTCTGCGTCTGGAAATCAACTGCACACGAAGACACGTTTCATTATGAATACGCTCGTTTATCCAATCCAATCCAACTTTATTTGTTAAGGGCTTTAAAACAACCAAAGTGCTGTACAGAAGAATATATAAGACATCATAAATAAAAGACATAACAACTCAAATACAACAATAACATTAAAAAAAAACACAAAATATCAGTAAAAATAATAGCTGCGCAATAAAAAGCAATCAAAAAGTAAATAAAGTCGACATCTTACTAGGTGTCAAAGGCCAATATTTGTTATGCATTGAACATTAAGTCAAATGAATGCATGTACCGTATTTTCTGGACTATACGTCGCTCCGGAGTATAAGTCGCATCAGTCAAAAAATGCGTCATGAAGAGGAAAAAAACATATATAAGTCGTACTGGACTATAAGTCGCATTTATTTAGAAATTTATTTCACAAAATCCAAGACCAAGAACAGACATTTAATCTGGAAAGGCAAGTTATTAAACTACCCAACAGCCCCCAGAACAAGGGGCTGAATACGGTAGGTGTCCTCTATGTTAACGTAACACATTAACAGTTATTAAACTACCCAACAGCCCCCAGAACAAGGGGCTGAATACGGTAGGTGTCTCTACGTTAACGTAACACATTAACAGTTATTAAACTCCCCAACAGCCCCCAGAACAAGGGGCTGAATACGGTAGGTGTCCTCTACGTTAACGTAACACATTAACAGTTATTAAACTACCCAACAGCCCCCAGAACAAGGGGCTGAATACGGTAGGTGTCTCTACGTTAACGTAACACATTAACAGTTATTAAACTACCCAACAGCCCCCAGAACAAGGGGCTGAATACGGTAGGTGTCCTCTACGTTAACGTAACACATTAACAGTTATTAAACTACCCAACAGCCCCCAGAACAAGGGGCTGAATACGGTAGGTGTCCTCTATGTTAACGTAACACATTAACAGTTATTAAACTACCCAACAGCCCCCCAGAACAAGGGGCTGAATACGGTAGGTGTCCTCTATGTTAACGTAACGTAACAGCTCTGTTGACGAGCCTCTCCCAGCAGCACGTTGTTCAAGCACCCATCTGTGGACTCCTTCCTCCAGCTCTGGCCATCTGGATTTCAGCGCGACTAGCTTTCTTTGTTTTCTTCATTGCAGTAAGACTAACCTTTTCTCCAGTCCCTCACAAGTTTCTCTCTCACTCCAAACTCTCGTTCTGCTGCTCGATGACCGTTTTCGGCTGCGTGTTTTACTACCTGCAGTCTCCTGCAGCTTCTTTTCTTTCTCAGTTGTCTTTAGGAGCAGCATATAGTCGTCACAAGCCTAGAGCGCCTAGAGCGGCTGTAGACGGTAATGTTTTCAGCATGAAATAACATTTAAAACACGTTACATTATATATATTTTGATATATAAGTCGCACCTGACTATAAGTCGCAGGACCAGCCAAAGCATGAAAAAAAGTGCGACTTATAGTCCGGAAAATACGGTAATGTGAAAGAAACAGAGAAGTAACACCCAACTATGCAGCTAGATTGAGCTTTTTTGAAGCTTCTTTTAGCTTATCGTTGGTTTTACAGAACACATATTTTACATATTTACTCAGATGTTAAATATGTAAAAGATGTGACCTGCTTTTAGTGGTTCTAAAGATTTATACTACTCGCAGGGATGGTGAATGATTGTAGATGACGAGCTAGCCGCTAACACGCTAGCCTGCCGGGAACATACTACTTCTAGTCTGTCAAAATCCCTTCCCTTCCTCGCGTCCTAGACCGTTCCACCGAGGAAGCATGGGAGAGACGTGAGGAGAGGGGAAACGAGGAAATGTGTTTTTAGAATGAACACCTGTTTCCTGGGTGAAAGTCTTGTGTTTTCTCCTTAACTTCTTCAGGACTTGAACACCTGTTTCCTGGTGAAAGTCTTGTGTTTTCTCCTTAACTTCTTCAGGACTTGAACACCTGTTTCCTGGTGAAAGTCTTGTTTTCTCCTTAACTTCTTCAGGACATGAACACCTGTTTCCTGGTGAAAGTCTTGTTTTCTCCTTAACTTCTTCAGGACATGAACACCTGTTTCCTGGTGAAAGTCTTGTTTTCTCCTTAACTTCTTCAGGACATGAACACCTGTTTCCTGGTGAAAGTCTTGTGTTTTCTCCTTAACTTCTTCAGGACATGAACACCTGTTTCCTGGTGAAAGTCTTGTTTTCTCCTTAACTTCTTCAGGACATGAACACCTGTTTCTTGGTGAAAGTCTTGTGTTTTCTCCTTAACTTCTTCAGGACATGAACACCTGTTTCCTGGTGAAAGTCTTGTGTTTTCTCCTTAACTTCTTCAGGACATGAACACCTGTTTCCTGGTGAAAGTCTTGTGTTTTCTCCTTAACTTCTTCAGGACATGAACACCTGTTTCCTGGTGAAAGTCTTGTTTTCTCCTTAACTTCTTCAGGACATGTACACCTGTTTCCTGGTGAAAGTCTTGTGTTTTCTCCTTAACTTCTTCCGGGACATGAACTCTGCTCCCCGGCTTTAAAGTCCTGTGTTTTAGGACCCAAACATCCCCTCTGACCTCCTCCCTACGAGGATCTTCACGCTCTTATACAGCAGCAGTCAACGTGCTGCTGACAGTAATAAATACGTGGAATACATACAGATTACAGAGCTTTACTTTTCATAGCTACAGTATATGTAGGAATGCTTCATGAGAACAGCGGACACAATGAAAAAGAGTAGACAACAAGGTCTGCCTGTGTTGTAGTGTGCGTGCGAGTCCATATGTAATGTATAACGCTGGGCTGGTGTTTGCCTGTGTGCATCCATGCCTGCCGTCTGTCTGTGTAGGCAGATAGTGTAGGAGTCGGAGGAGGTGTTGGAGGAACATAAACAAGCCACGACAGAAGCAATAAGCTCGTTCTGAAGATGGGAACCAGATGTGTGTGCGGAGAAAGATCCGAAAAAATATTATTACTGGAAGCATAACGTCTTCAAACATTCTTCTTTGTTCAACTTCTATTAAACTTTAACTTAACTCAGAGCGGCTCTTTTCCTCGTCCGATGGCTTATTACGAGCTCAGAATAGATTTACACTTTGATGTACATTTACTCAAGTACACATTTGAGGTTCTTGTACTTTTCTTTTCATGCTACTTTATACTTCTAGTCCACTACATCTCAGAGGGAAATATTGCACTTTTTACTGCATTAGCAGCGGTGATAAGTAACGAAATTGCAATTACTCGCGTTAATGTAATTGAGTAGTTTTATTGTGTACTTTTTAAAGTAGTTTTTCAAATCTGTACTTTAACTTTTACTTGAGTATGTTTTGTTTTGTTACGGAGTTTAAAAAAAAGTAAATGGGCCCAACGTACAGAGGCTCAGTCCTTGCCGCAGCGGTTGCAGGTTCAATTCCGACCTGCGGCCCGTCGCTGGATGTTGTCTCTCTCGCTCTCCCTCTTTCTCTTCCTCTCTGTCTCTCCATCCCTCTCTCTCTCTCTCTGTCTCTCTCTCCCTCTCTCTCTCTCTCTCTCTCTCTCTCTCTCTCGCTCTCTCCCTCCCCCTTTCATGTCTAAGCTGTCCTATTGAATAAAGGCCTAAAATGCCCCAAAAGTTTAAACTATCTTAAAGTGTCTGTCAACAAACTAAAATCAAACTGGCTTTGTTTATCAAATCACAAAAGACTTCGATATAATTACATAAGTATAATACAAATAAGATATTAATTAAGTATAAATATAAATAAGTATCTCCAGTATCTCGCTGTTAAAAAGTAAGTAAGTAAAAGTTCATCAAAGTAATAGTACCTCTGTGCTAATGTCAAAGATCTTCAGTTCAGCTCAACAATTAGTCCATTAACTAATAAGTCGATTGACAGAAACTGAATTGCATATTTGATGGTTGTTTTTAGGACTTTTAAGGGCCGTCCACAACAAGAACGATAACTATAACGATAACTATGAATCGTAGTAGTTTTGTAGTTTATAGTATAGTATGTAGTTTTTATTAAAGTAGTTTTAAAAATCGTTCTAACTCAAGTGGATGGCAGAGTCCACATCACGACTATGACGACAACAAGGACAGTGGAGAACGATATCAGGATCACTTTCAGAGCCATTTGATGAACAATAGAAACACTGACAGCCAATCAGAATCCAGCAGAGTTTACAGCATGACACGGCAGAGAGAGACACTGACAGCCAATCAGAATCCAGCAGAGTTTACAACATGACACGGCAGAGAGAGACACTGACAGCCAATCAGAATCCAGCAGAGTTTACAACATGACACGGCAGAGAGAGACACTGACAGCCAATCAGAACCCAGCAGAGTTCACAGCATGACACGGCGGAGAGAGACACTGCGGAGAGATTTGTTGCACACAGGTGGTTAGTGACTTGTGGCGTGACTTTTCCCCTCGGTGCTCCCCTGCACAGATCTGACCCCGCCCCCCCGCCCCCCCGCTCTCATCCCCGGCTCCCTGCAGCGCTGTGCGCCCGCTGTTTCCTGGAGAAGGCAGCGGTGTCGTTGCTCCAGAGGCTGCCGGTCAGACTTTATTGGTTCCTAAAATGTACCTGAATTCACAAATATGTGGGATATTACTACAGACATTCCTGTAATCGTACGTCACGTCTGCTGTGATGTATTATTATCAGCTGGAGCTGCAGCGCGCGCTTGACGTCGCTCAGCAGTGTGGATGCTCACATCGTTATAGTTATATATATTTATCTATAGTTTATTGTTTTACTGTTTGTTTATTTATTTACTTTTTGTTTACTTCCTATTTTTAGCTAAAAGTTTATTGTTATTGTTATTCTTATACTGTATTTTCTATGCTGTATTTTTATACCTCTTTATTTTCTATATAAGTGTTTGTAAGCTGAAATCTGCTGCTGGAAATCCAATTTCCTTGCGGGAGTCATCCCAAAAGGATCAATAAAGAGAAGTCTAAGTCTAAGTCTTATAGTTATGGTTATGGTTATAGTTCTTGGTGTGGACGGTCCTTACTCGATCAGATATTTTCACTGTGCGGTATTATTGCAGTAAAGGGCCTGAGTACTTCTATCACTGCTCAAAATGGTTGCAACGTTGAGCAGTTGCGACTACAGATTATATCTATTGTTGATTCATCTGTGTTTGGTCTCTAAAATCTCAGAAAATGGTGAAAAATGTCGATCAGTGTTTCCCGTTTTGTCCACAACTCAAAAGTTATAGTCAGTTCACTGTCACAGAGGAGTGAAGAAACTGATCGGATCTTAATACTTCCTCAAGTATCTTACATTAAATCCTGACAGTGTGACTCTGATTTCTGCAGTTTCTCACACAGGCCTTGGTGTCTTTCAGCTGACTGAGTGTGTGATAAGTACAGTGCGGTGTGGGCTGGATGAAGCCGGGCTGCCGGAGAGATAAAGTTACCGTGAAAGCCATGAGCGAGTGTAAACTAATCCATCCTCACCCAACTGCCACGCATAGTCTACGATCCACAGCATGTCTGGAGGCATTCCCTCCTCATGTCTGTGTCCGCTCCCTTTGTGTACCTTCTCCACCAAGAGGTTACCCTTTCTGTTAGTGTATATAAACAGGCTGTTCTCATGAAGCATTCGTACATATAGCTACCAAAGTAAAGCTCTGTAATCTGTATGTATTCCACGTATTTATTAACTGTCAGCAGCACGTTGACTGCTGCTGTATAAGAGCGTGAAGATCCTCGTAGGGAGGAGGTCGGGGGGGATGTTTGGCTCCTAAAAACACAAGGCTTTAACGAGGGGAGCAGAGTTCATATCCCTGGAAGAAGTTAAGGAGAAAACACAAGACTTTCACCCAGGAAACAGGTGTTCAAGTCCTGAAGAAGTTAAGGAGAAAACACAAGACTTTCACCCAGGAAACAGGTCTTCATGTCCTGAAGAAGTTAAGGAGAAAACACAAGACTTTCACCCAGGAAACAAGTGTTCATGTCCTGAAGAAGTTAAGGAGAAAACACAAGACTTTCACCCAGGAAACAGGTGTTCATGTCCTGAAGAAGTTAAGGAGAAAACACAAGACTTTCACCAGGAAACAGGTGTTCATGTCCTGAAGAAGTTAAGGAGAAAACACAAGACTTTCACCAGGAAACAGGTGTTCATGTCCTGAAGAAGTTAAGGAGAAAACACAAGACTTTCACCAGGAAACAGGTGTTCATGTCCTGAAGAAGTTAAGGAGAAAAACACAAGACTTTCACCCAGGAAACAGGTGTTCATGTCCTGAAGAAGTTAAGGAGAAAACACAAGACTTTCACCAGGAAACAGGTGTTCATGTCCTGAAGAAGTTAAGGAGAAAACACAAGACTTTCACCCAGGAAACAGGTGTTCATGTCCTGAAGAAGTTAAGGAGAAAACACAAGACTTTCACCCAGGAAACAGGTGTTCATGTCCTGAAGAAGTTAAGGAGAAAACACAAGACTTTCACCCAGGAAACAGGTGTTCATGTCCAGAAGAAGTTAAGGAGAAAACACAAGACTTTCACCCAGGAAACAAGTGTTCATGTCCTGAAGAAGTTAAGGAGAAAACACAAGACTTTCACCCAGGAAACAGGTGTTCAAGTCCTGAAGAAGTTAAGGAGAAAACACAAGACTTTCACCCAGGAAACAGGTGTTCATGTCCTGAAGAAGTTAAGGAGAAAACACAAGACTTTCACCCAGGAAACAGGTGTTCATGTCCCGGGATTGTATGAATCCAAACCACGATCTTTTCTCTAATCTTAACTAGTCGTTATGTTGTCTAAACTTATGGTAAATGGTAACGGTAGACGCTGCATTACACACATTTTCTGTTGGCTAAACTCAACTGTAACGGCCTCCGAAAGGGCCGTCACCTCACGGTGCTCTGTTCCCGGCTCACTGTCACCTTTTCTTGGCTAAATTCAACTGTAAATACCGCTAAACTTAACTGTCATGTGACCGGCCGGCGGTCGCCGTAATTCCGTAGAGACTAGCAGCAGGTCCGAGCGTGAACGTGAACACAGATTATGATCGAACATTTCGCCCCGTCGTCACCAAAGTAGATATTGGAGATTCCTCACAACAAGCCACATATCTCCAGGACATTCTGACACGAAAATGGCATTTTTCAGACGGACACATCAGGAGAAAATGTACTTTGTTTGAGACGTGTTTCTGTCTCAGGACCGAACTCTCGCGAGATCTGGCAACACAGAGAAGCTAACGTCAGCTAACGTTCATGAACGCCCTAACAAAACTCATCTCTGTGATGCTAAATATGTCTTTCAGCTGTGTAATTATCTAACGTTAGTAAAAGAACATATGAAATGATTCAAATATAACTTTTCATTGATCCACACAATGTTCACTACGCGTTCAAACGAGGCCACGCCCCTTTAGGAGACAGACCGGTTCATACCGTATCATACCATTGGCGATGCTTGAAATGTGCTATATAGTATGAAGGATCTTTGATTAAGGTAAGGCTTAGGTGCTGCACCTAAACCTTATAATGGCGGGGAAAGCTCTGCATTTACTGTCTTATTGTTGTAATTTCTAGTCTTGAGCTGCGTCTTTTTTTTATTATTTTTTGTCTGTTTTTTTGTCTTCACCAGTGTTTAAACTATGTTTCATGAAGCACTTTTGGGCTTGCATGGAAAGTGCTATACTGTATATAAACAAAAGTTCAGCTGAATATATAAAATGTTTATATGAGATTTTAAACCGGTGACGAGCTGCTGAACATGCTGATCATTTCACGACGCAGCTCCGCTCACGGTGGCCGCCTTCGCAGGTTGAGATCATTCTTTACGGGAAGGGTCAAAGGTCACGACTCCCAGCGGGACGCCAGGGTCACTCTCACTCTCTTAGACCCAGCAGCAGTGGGTCAGCGGACCGCTAACGTTAGAGCCAGCAGCAGTGGGTCAGCAGACCGCTAACGTTAGAGCCAGCAGCAGTGGGTCAGCAGACCGCTAACGTTAGACCCAGCAGCAGTGGGTCAGCGGACCGCTAACGTTAGACCGAGCAGCAGTGGGTCAGCAGACCGCTAACGTTAGAGCCAGCAGCAGTGGGTCAGCGGGACCGCTAACGTTAGACCCAGCAGCAGTGGGTCAGCAGACCGCTAACGTTAGACCCAGCAGCAGTGGGTCAGCGGCCGCTAACGTTAGACCCAGCAGCAGTGGGTCAGCGGGCCGCTAACGTTAGACCCAGCACCAGTAGGTCAGCGGACCGCTAACGTTAGAGCGGGTCAGCGGACCGCTAACGTTAGACCGGGTCAGCGGACCACTAACGTTAGAGCCAGCAGCAGTGGGTCAGCTGACCGCTAACGTTAGACCCAGCAGCAGTGGGTCAGTGGACCGCTAACGTTAGACCCAGTAGCAGTGGGTCAGCTGACCGCTAACGTTAGACCCAGCAGCAGTGGATTAGCGGACCGCTAACGTTAGACCCAGCAGCAGTGGATTAGCGGACCGCTAACGTTAGACCCAGCAGCAGTGGATTAGCGGACCGCTAACGTTAGACCCAGCAGCAGTGGATTAGCG